>NC_054555.1:11897834-12100334 GCF_017654505.1 Polyodon spathula
TGTTTAAAACAGCCTAAAACCACACATTATAACAGTACCTACAATTCCAAAAACAAGTTGCATTAAACAAGCCAGATTCTACTTATTTATGAACATATTTTCCACAATGCTACCTAATATGTATCTTAAAAACTGAATAATACATAGTTCATCTCTTTTTTTGTTGTTGTAATGAGCAGTATTTATGCAGATGTGTATTGTCTTAGCGTTTATAATTACTTGAGGAAAATTAGCCTTATCAAGACCATGAAATTGGGAATAAAATAGCAACCATGGCATTACTAACAAAAAGCTGATTTACATAGTGGTGTGCCCAATAGGGAATGGCAATGCTCACTGCCAGTATAATGTGCACACAGTGGTATTATTAACTCTACAATAGCCTCGATTATTTTAGCAACACAGGGACAACATTTAATAAAGGCACAAGCTACAGTGTCAGGTAATCCCTTAATTTCAGTTTTTCTTCCAGATCTACTGCAGAGAGTGAACATGCGATTTATAACCTCCTACAGTTACAAGTTGCAGAATGCAGTCGGGAAGTTAGTCTGAAAGAGCTGCTACACAAGGCTAAGCTGTGAAAACATCCAGTAAACCAACACTAAGGAATGATATTTGTGTGTAAAATTGAACATTATTGTGGGACACTGCCGCTTTAAGCCTCAGGCGTGCTGAATAATGACTTGTCTGAAATGACAGCCACCTGCAGAGAGAACTTAAACACAGCCATGATGCTGAGAGGATGCAGGCAGCTTTTCAACAGAACACAACTGGCTACACATAGGAGACTGAAAGATCTAGAATGTGCAGCTTATTTATTTATTAAGGTTCCTTAACCCTTGTCATCTGAAATGTAAGTCACTATTATGAGGAACTGTAGTAAAAAAATAAAACATGCAGTATACAGGTGTGTGTGTGTGTGTGTGTGTGTGTGTGTGTGTGTGTGTGTGTGTGTGTGTGTGTGTGTGTGTGTACCTCAGTGTTACAAACTGATCAATCAGCCGAACACCATGGTTTGAGTCTTACTGAAATGGCAAGGTTACCTACTGAAATGGTAAGAACTGGGAAATGCAAATGTGTTATACTTTCAATTGAAAAAAAAAACAAACATTGAAAATATTCTGTCATGGGTAATTCTGTGTCAAATCAATTACAATCCAGGAAAATCCCCACCTCAAGATTTAGATTTTGCTTATATTTTGTGTAGTGAAAGATACTGGTCATGTATGAAAGCAGGCCAAATATGTAAGTTCATTGATGTACATTTAATGAGACACACACCCTTTTGTGTGTGTGTGTGTGTGGGGGGGGGGGGTAGTAATACTTGAAACGTCTCATTTAGAGTGATTGTGAAGATCTTAGAATGTCAGATATTTAGAATATTATTAGCCCTATGAATGCTTCTGTACAGATAGCCAGGAAAGTCTTCTGTAGAATTCATGCAAAATAAGTACTGACACTTTAGTATTTCTGTGTTGCTGGGGGCCTTAAATTGACAAATTGTCCAATTGTCAAATCCCTGAGTGTTTTCTAAGTACATGTTCCTTCTAAAGTAGAAGAGATGTCACTTTCAAATTGCGTAGGTGTGTTCATAATTTAACTCACTTTCTGTATGCAGCTCTGTATACCTGATGTAAAGACCCCACAAAAGGGCTGCAGAATGAAAGTATTGAAAATGTCCCCATCATTGAAGGGCTGAACCCCCTTGTGGGACATGAGTTAACAAACTGACATTTGGTGGGTGTATAGATGAGGATTTGAAGGACTTGTGGCAAAATAATTTACTTGGTATTCTGTGTCCTTCACAGTTTAATAAATATAGAACCATAAACAACACGCATTTATGTTGTTTTGGGTTATATTGTACAATATTAGCAAGTACTTTTAGTTTAAACCAAGGGAAACCATAAAACATGTATAAATAAATACATCCATAAAACTAAAACCATACAATGTGTGTCATAGGGCTACAGAAGTACTGTTGACCTCTTATTTATTCTTTGTTGCCATCTTTAAAAATGGATTCTCGCTAAGTTCTGAAACAAGCATTCATGGGTTATAGATGAGTGTTTGAAGGACTTGTGGTGAAATGAGACAACTTCTTATTAGGCAATAGGTTAATAATACAAATGATTCATTTTGCAGTTATTAAAGGAAAAATGTAGAAGCATTTTAAGGTGAACCAAATGGCAACTTAAAGCACCAGTGAATACTATCGATTGGTATATTTTGAGTAAATCCTTTCTATGTTTCAATGTTTAGATCACAGAGAAATCAGTGTTGTTAACAGTCCAGTTGGTTTTGAGTTACTCAAAGTCTTTTTCTGCTGGAGTGGCTGTTATAGACATGAATAACTTTCCAGCACATCCATCCATCCAGCAAAACTTATTTTTTACTCTGGATGACAGATTACAAAAATAAATAATTATAATTTAAACGTTAACATAATTCAGCAATTATTTTGCATCAGTTCTTATGTCCTTCTGTTGTACGAGCCCTGCATTTCCATCTGAAATGTATTTTGGGGATAAATTCCATCCTACTTTATTGAAACACAGTTTGCCTTGTCTCCCAACCTGTTATATTTACATATTTACAATCAATGAAAAGGATTATGCAGGTTTGTTAACCTCTAAAACCTAAAAACAACCACTGCACTCTAAAACACGCAACTAAAATGTTTCATTACACATGACATGAGATGTAAAAAGCAACCCCCCCCCCCCATTCTGTAGCTTGCAGATTGAATAGGTTAAAGCACCCTTGTAGTTACAGTATATGCTGCCAAGTACTTAATTATTTATTGTCATTGCTAGATCTTTTTCGCTCTACTGCCCTTGCAACATGCTTTTCTTTCATATGTGAGCCTTTACCAATCCCCCTAGGCCTCTGCTTCATCCTCAAGCTTGGTGTTGTCTCTCAGGCAAATGCATATTTATTTCCTCTTGTTTGCTTCTTTAGTAGTGATAGTATTCTTATATCTGCCAAAATGTTATATGAACTGTGTTGCTGTATACTTATAAAACATTGTCCCTGTTCTGGCCTTTGCTGAATCTCTTTTAAAAGTTTGCCATGGTACATATGAGTGGTCACCCCCTGCCCCCATGTGCTTTTTCTCACAGTCATAGTTTATTTACCACAATTGCCTGTGCTTTACCATGGTACCCATGTTTTTTACAATGTTAGCACTTGTTTTGCCAAACTCTCTACTCATACAAAAGGGAGCATTTAATTGCATCGACATGGTCATGAGTTATCACATGCTCCCTCATAAAACAACACAGCCATTTTTCTGCCACTCAAGAGCTATTTATTTAAATCAGGGAAATATTATGCTTTTATTCCTTAACTGGTTTACTGTATGACCTCTGATGTAAATCTCAAATATACATCTCATGTTGAAAAATCCATATAGACAACAAAGGAAGAAAAGGTAAAGTCATGCATTTTTTCTGAGTAGCAAAGGATTTTTGGTAAACCTTTCTGAAGTTTATGTTGAATTGAGGAATCCAATACATTTTACCAGCAGAGCTTCAAAGCCAGGTAGATTTAGAGACACATAACCGAAAACAACTCTGAATAATTGCAAACACCATATAAAGGGATTGTGGCAGGCTGGCGAGTGGATAGAGGCCCAGAGACAGACTGCAGTTCAAAAAAATAACTGTTTTATTATAAATAAACAAAAATAAAGTGCACAAGGGCAAAATAACAGATACTCAAACACAAATAAAGCAAAAATAAAACTCACAAAAATAAAGTTTCCAGGCTGGGCAATGCCTTCACTGGATTTAGAAAATTCAAAAAACCACAAAACAAACACCAACCTGCTTCCTCAGCTCCCTTCTCCCAAATGAGAAGCTGAGGCCTCCTTTTATATCAGGTGGCTGGGCGCTGATTGATTGTTAATCAACCTAATCAACTAATCAACCCCAGCCACCTGAACATAATAAACCCAGGCAGGCAGGGGAAGTTAACCCCATCCCTGCCAATTTAAAAGGGCAGAGCTTTGCTCTGCCACACACCTCCCCCCATGTACAACGTACACCGGCCGCAATCGGCCAACCCCCCCCCCCCCCCCCCCCCCCCCCCCCCCTCCTCCCCCCAAGAGTCCAATTATGTCCCTTGGGTGGGCTGTTATGGTGGGTGGTGGTGGGCGGGGTTGATGTCGGAGCCCCCAAGCCTTCTTTGGTTGAGGGGGCCCCGAATGTCCAAGGTAGCATGGCGACGGCGGCCCGGCTCCCTCTGGTGGCGGAGGCGGCGACGGCGGCCCGGCTCCCTCTGGTGGCGGAGGCGGCGACGGCGGCCCGGCTCCCTCTGGTGGCGGAGGCGGCGACGGCGGCCCGGCTCCCTCTGGTGGCGGAGGCGGCGGCGGCGGCCCGGCTCCCTCTGGTGGCGGAGGCGGCGGCGGCGGCCCGGCTCCCTCTGGTGGCGGAGGCGGCGGCGGCGGCCCGGCTCCCTCTGGTGGCGGAGGCGGCGGCGGCGGCCCGGCTCCCTCTGGTGGCGGAGGCGGCGGCGGCGGCCCGGCTCCCTCTGGTGGCGGAGGCGGCGGCGGCGGCCCGGCTCCCTCTGGTGGCGGAGGCGGCGGCGGCGGCCCGGCTCCCTCTGGTGGCGGAGGCGGCGGCGGCGGCCCGGCTCCCTCTGGTGGCGGAGGCGGCGGCGGCGGCCCGGCTCCCTCTGGTGGCGGAGGCGGCGGCGGCGGCCCGGCTCCCTCTGGTGGCCGGAGGCGGCGGCCCGGCTCCCTCTGGCTCTGAGAGCGGCGGCGGCTCCTCACCCCTCTCTGGCTCTGGGAGCGACGGCAGCTCCTCACTCCTCTCTGGCTCTGGGAGCGACGGAGGATCCTCCTCCCTCTCTGGCTCTGGGAGCGACGGCAGATCCTCCTCCCTCTCTGGCTCTGGGAGCGACAGCAGATCCTCCTCCCTCTCTGGCTCTGGGAGCGACAGCAGATCCTCCTCCCTCTCTGGCTCTGGGAGCGACGGCAGATCCTCCTCCCTCTCTGGCTCTGGGAGCGACGGCAGCTCCTCACTCCCTCTCTGGCTCTGGGAGCGACGGCAGCTCCTCCTCCCTCTCTGGCTCTGGGAGCGACAGCAGATCCTCACCCCTCTCTGGCTCTGGGAGCGACAGCAGCTCCTCACCCCTCTCTGGCTCTGGGAGCGACGGCAGCTCCTCACCCCTCTCTGGCTCTGGGAGCGACGGCAGCTCCTCACCCCTCTCTGGCTCTGGGAGCGACGGAGGCTCCTCCACCCCTCTCTGGCTCTGGGAGCGACGGAGGCTCCTCCTCCCTCTCTGGCTCTGGGAGCGACGGCAGCTCCTCCTCCCTCTCTGGCTCTGGGAGCGACGGCAGCTCCTCACCCCTCTCTGGCTCTGGGAGCGACGGCAGCTCCTCACCCCTCTCTGGCTCTGGGGAGTGACGGCAGCTCCTCACCCCTCTCTGGCTCTGGGAGCGACAGCAGATCCTCCTCCCTCTCTGGCTCTGGGAGCGACGGAGGCTCCTCACCCCTCTCTGGCTCTGGGGACGACGGCAGCTCCTCACCCCTCTCTGGCTCTGGGGACGACGGCAGCTCCTCACCCCTCTCTGGCTCTGGGAGCGACGGCAGCTCCTCACCCCTCTCTGGCTCTGGGAGCGACGGCAGCTCCTCACCCCTCTCTGGCTCTGGGAGCGACGGAGGCTCCTCCTCCCTCTCTGGCTCTGGGAGCGACAGCAGATCCTCTTCCCTCTCTGGCTCTGGGGGCGACGGAGGCTCCTCACCCCTCTCTGGCTCTGGGAGCGACGGCAGCTCCTCGCCCCTCTCTGGCTCCCGGGAAGGCGGCTCACCCCTCTCTGGCTCTCGGGAAGGCGGCTCACCTCTCTTTATTGGAGTGACCGGTGGATCTCCCATGTCTACCGCCAGGTAATTAACCACCATGAGGGCAACCTCTGGGAAGGAGGCCGGGTGGTGCTGTTCCTCCCACTGTTCCCACCTCTCCCCATCTCGACGCCACAGCGTGTTGATAACTATGGGGAGATCGTGGATGAGGTCTGCCTCAGGGTGCATCAACCAGTCCCAGATCTCCTGGGACGGTGGTGAAGGTGGTGGTGCTAGAGGTAGTGGGGTGGCCCCTGATGCCCGGGGTGAACAAGGCACCTCTTCCTGGGCCTGGTTGTAGGGGCATCCTGCCCAGTTGTGGCCGTCCTCCTCACACCGGCCACACCAGTTTGCCGGTGGCACGTCTGGGCAGGACCGCCAACGATGGTCCTCCTTCCCGCACCAGGAACACCAGGGGAAGAGGCTGGCCGGGTCCTCCAGCGGTGGCTGCAGCAGCTTACATTTCTTCAGCTGCTGCTTTTCCTGCCTTTGCCGCTGTCTGCTCTTCTTTCCCATTTTTTTTTTTCCAAAAAAAAAAAAAAAATAAATAAATAAATACTGCTCTGAGCCTCTAGGTGGCGCTATCCCTCTTCTGACACCAAATGTGGCAGGCTGGCGAGTGGATAGAGGCCCAGAGACAGACTGCAGTTCAAAAAAATAACTGTTTTATTATAAATAAACAAAAATAAAGTGCACAAGGGCAAAATAACAGATACTCAAACACAAATAAAGCAAAAATAAAACTCACAAAAATAAAGTTTCCAGGCTGGGCAATGCCTTCACTGGATTTAGAAAATTCAAAAAACCACAAAACAAACACCAACCTGCTTCCTCAGCTCCCTTCTCCCAAATGAGAAGCTGAGGCCTCCTTTTATATCAGGTGGCTGGGCGCTGATTGATCGTTAATCAACCTAATCAACTAATCAACCCCAGCCACCTGAACATAATAAACCCAGGCAGGCAGGGGAAGTTAACCCCATCCCTGCCAATTTAAAAAGGGCAGAGCTTTGCTCTGCCACAGGGATATATATATATATATATATATATATATATATATATATATATATATATATATATATATATATATATATATCAAAGGAAAGATTACAGGTATTCTAAATATGTTTGAGCTAGAGGGATATAATTTAAATACGTTTTGAAGCTAATTTTTGAAGTTTGTAGCAGTCAGTCCTGCATTAGGGGTGTCTACTGGTAGTATGATTGGCACATTCTCGGTGAAACCCTCCAACTAGTAATGAATACATTCTTAGGGCAACAAAACACATACTGGAAGACAACAGTTAGTAATGGGTTAATTATTAGAGAAGCACTGTTCTGTAAAGCTTCAGTCTCATTATTCTCACAGGGCTGGGATAATAGTATATCCAGGGGTACTCACAGCTTCCCCTGACAGCGTTGCTCAGTAACCAGCCAAGCAGAGCATGCTCACTCAATGGTAAAGCACCAAGCAGTACATAGGTGTTAAAACCCACCACAATGTGGATTACATTACCAGCCTCCTTCACTATTTCTTTGGGTGCTGTGCAAATACATTTATTAAAATAGCAGTACAAGTAAAATAGAGAATTTAGAGAAAAACTAACAAAAATAAAATGACAGCCTGGACAGCAGTGATTTGACAGTATTTCAATGGTCCCCTTGCCACCTGCACGCATTGCTTCTTTATATACTACTTGTATGGTGTTTGCAATCTTTCTGAGTGTTTCTTGCTTATGTTGCCCCTATATTCAGTTGGTAGAATTTTTCTCTAAATCTAGAAGAATCCCATGTGCCAGAACGGAGCTGCCTTCAATTCAAGTCATGTGACAATGTTACTTTTCAATTCTGCTAGCCCTGCTTACTATACATAGCTATAGACAGAGCGAGTAGGTGATGCTGACTGAGTTTCAAGGTTACATTGCCACATGAATTGAATGCAGTGAGGAAGGCTGTGTGTCCCAGCACTTGGGATTCTCCAGACAAGTTCAAAGCCATATTTAGAGAAACAATGACAATAACTCCATATTGGACCACCGTAACCCAAAACCAACCAGGATGATGGAAATACCAAACAACAATAAAGTAATTACATTATAATAACACGTGAAGCTACTAACACCATACAACAATAAAGTAAATACATTACAACTACACCTGAAGCTACTGTCTTTAACATCTGAGGCTGTAGCCTTAAAATGTATTTTTGACCATATATATCCTTATTAAGAACAGACCTGGTTGATTCTGCTTTTGAATGAATTACAGATGAAACCTGGCTGGGAACTATAAACACAAGCAATAAGGCAGACCCAAAAGGAATAAAATGAAACAATAATGTATACACACAGCCTGCATTTCCAGAGGGTATTTCTCATATATCTAACTATTGAAAATACATGTATTTGATTTACTTAATAGTTCAGTATGGGGTATACAGTACTTTGCAATTTGATAAAGTAAACAAATAAAGACCTGCTTGAAATAATGGTAGAAGTGCTATGAGCATTCTGTTTTCTAATCGAATTGTGGACAGGTAATAATCAGCAATACACTTTAGGAGGCTTTGAGATAAAATATTCAAAGGCAAGAAGCAAATCCATGTGTAGACCTTGAATACATCCGAAAACGTGCATGTGCATAGAACTACACATAGTGATATAGTATATGCATTGTTTTAAAACAAAAAGCAAGAGACTTCACCTGGAGTCAGCTATTGGATCAATATCACATGAAAGTCCTGAGGTACATGTGAACATTAGCAACAATGACTAGTTTCAATCTAAACCTCTCCTTAAAATCCCCAACGCATTTGTTTATTTTTTACCTTGGTAATTTATTCTGTATTTATTAATTTTTTATACAGGTTGTTGTAAATACTACTAAGGGTTGCCTGGTAATGGTTAATTCCATTACAATTCCCATAGATGCAATTTAAAAAATAAATAAATAAATAAATCAGGGAGTAGAAAAGGTATAGCTTGGCACATTTTGACAGGTTTACTTATTGGAAATATGTCAACAGGAGATTTTTTCAAATCTAATGAATTGAAAAAAAAAAAAAAAGCTAACAGTAGCTCTCATTAACCTTGCGTGCCATTCAGGCTTCATAATGATGATGTATTGTTTGGAGTTTTGTGGCCAGTTTTTCGCAATGATAATTACCAAGAATGCCTCAGTTGAAAGCCATCTTCCTTCTGCACTGGAGATTTACAAAGGACTGCCAGAGTTTCTGAATAAACCAAGTGTTGAAGCTGCATGTGCTTTGGCTCAGCAGAGACTTCACGCATTTCTAGTTATTGTTCAGAAGCTGTCTGACTGTCCTTGAATCTGCAGAGTGCTTCAGTTGGAAGCGGTTTCTTTATTCTGACTTTGCGTTCAAGGTGCTTGGTCCCTGTATGCAGTCTGTCTAAAGGGCCTGTGTTACTAAAGTACCCTTGCTGTCACTGTAGACAGGTTTTCTACCCTCACAGGTAGGTGAGAATTAATTATCACTTTACATTCTGCTCAGGTAACCACAGTATATCTTGCATAAACAAGAATATTACTCCAGATGTCTATTAAATATACTGTGGGATATTAGGTTAGATTGAATTTATTATCACAAAATAATAAAACGGTGGCAAGAACGAAGGCGGCATGATTTATAGTTATATGAATCCTGCATGTATGAGATGACACCCTCTTATATTTACAATGCAACATGTTCCAGTTCAAGTTGATATAATTGCCACCAGCAGAATGTGTATAATCTATGTTCTATAAATGACAATTCTTCTCTAGTGTTGTGTAAAGCACCTGAATTCGAAATCATAAAGTAAAATATGAATGTCAAAATACTTCTTTGAGTTAGTTTTTAACAATAAAAATTAAGCAAGACATGAAAGAAAATTCAGTATAACATTTTATTTATTTTTCACATTTTGCTTCATAATTTAAAATTCAGGTACTTCACACAATGACATAATGGAACAGTGCAATTGAAAACAATAGGTCGTTGATAAGAATTGTCATATTACATTCTGCACATATTCACATTTCCTAAGTGGTAATCATTTTAAAGTGAATTTGTGGATTTACATTAAGGAAATAGGTAGGTGTCATCTTATAGTTATATATATGATATATATATATATATATATATATATATATTATTATCTATATATATATATATATATATATATGTGTCCAACTGTTTAATATATGGATGTACAAACCAATTATAACACATGGGACTAGGTTTATTATTCTTTCATGCTACTGACAAACCATCACTAAACACATGAAATATAATGGTCTGATGATTCTTTCATCATATTCAATGGGGAGACATTACTGATACATGTACATGTGTGTGGTAGTGATTTATTGAATACCAGGCTCATTTAAAAGCATGGCAAAACATTAAAAAATGCAACCCTGTTGGTTTCTATAGATCTATTCTAGCAGAAAGATACATGGCACTAACTTTTTATTCATCAGATTATCCATATTTTTCCATATAGCTTATTAAACATTTAAGGGATGCAATGGAGACTGCACTTTAAAAAAGATTAATATCTTCCTTGCAATGCATTAAACATTTAAATGGCACGCCATCCCCTGGATCTTCATGTCAATAAAACAAGAAAAGGAAGATTTCGCATTTCACTTAAACTGCCATCACAAAGAAGAAAAACATGCAAATAATATTTGTCAACTATTGCAGACTGTGTTAGAAATATTATATACTTAAAGATAAATGTTATTTTGATTATTTATTTTTTTTTTATTTAAAATAATTTTCTTACAATGTTCTGGTTGTATTGCTCCAACAGTAAGGTTTTTTTATATACCTACCTTTGGGATATAAACGGGTCTGTGTAACATGAGTGTTTAAAATGTATATTTGTATTTAGTCACGAGGATTGCACAGCACTTCACGTGCAGGTAAAATGTAATAATATGTGAGCACGTGAAGTGCTGTGCAATCCTCGTGCCTAAATACAAATATACATTTTAAACACTTGTGTTACACAGACCCGTTTATATCCCGTGTACCAATAACTATACACCAACATTTAACACACCACACGCAACATATAACAGATAATATACACAGGGGCGGTGTGATGAGTCAAAAGGGTTTCGGTCTGCAATTCAGCCTCCCAACAGTAGAAGGCATCAAACCAACTCAGGATTTCCCTTACCAAGGTCTTGTGACCATGACAAAAGTCATCTTTTTGAGGGGCGGCACCTTGGTGAGGGGCGGAAGTACGAGTATGTAAATTCCAGCCACTGGAGTCAAGTGAAATTAAGGATACCTGTCAGTTTGGGATTGGTGATCCACTGACTACCGGGGCGGGGTTTGCATACTAAAGGGAACGTGCTACTGTGTTCGGGGTTGGTCCTAAGGAATAGAGGCGGGGAAAAAAAAACGCTGGAGGGAAGTACTTGGGAGGTTGGACTGTGTCACGAACGGAGGCCTTACTAACTTGGTTCTTTTCTGTTTTTATTCCTTTTTGTTTTATTTCTGAATTGAAGCAGAACGCGAAGAGGACTAAGAGGCTTCCGTTCCTTTATTTTTGATTACTCCCGCACTCCCTCCCTCACATCCTTCTTTATTATTTTTCTTTTTTTTCTCGTGTAATATTAAATAAAATTTTAATTGTTACACGTAAATCACTGTCTGGAAAATCCATTTGTACTCACACGCCTGCTCTTTTTCACACCCAGATACTCAGTTTTTGAGGATGGCCTGTTCTAGACAGATTCACAGTTGTGCCATATTCTCTCCATTTCTTCATAATGGACTTTATTGCGCTCCAGGGGCTATTCAATGCCTTCGAAATGTTCTTATATCCTACCCCTGATTGGTGCTTTTGAAGAACCTTATTGCGGATTTGCTTTGAATGCTCCTTCATCTTCATGATGTAGTTTTTGTTATGAAATGTACTAACCAACTGTGGGACCTCCCAGAGGCAGGTGCATTTAACCTGAAATCATGTGAAGCACCTTAATTGCACACAAGTGGATTCCATTCAACTAATTATGTAACTTCTAAAGACAATTGGTTGCACCAGAGCTTATTTGGGTGTGTCATAGCAAAGGGGGTGAATACTTATGCAATCAATTATATTTGTTCTGTATTTGTAATTAATTTAAACAATTTATAGATTTTATTTTTCACTTTGACATTGTGGACTTTTTTTGTGTTGATCAGTGGCAAAAACTCCTAATTAAATACATTTTGATTCCATATTGTAACACAATAAAATGTAGAAAAGTCCAAGGCGGGTGAATACTTTTGAGAGCCACTATATGTACCATTTATGTATACTTATACTAATACAATAATGAATAGTGTCAATAGATTGAAATGTGAATCCTTTACAGAGGTTTACAAGTTCAAAAGAGGAATAATGGTCAAAATAAACACAACTGAAATTCCCAAAGTTCGATATTTAAATAATAGAAGCTTGTAAACCAATTTTTTTTTCCTAATTTTGATAGGTTACCTGGGCCATATAACTTAATGGCTTGTGGGCTGAATGCAATAAAAAGAAGGGTTGTAATGCTACCATATCCTAAATCCTGGTAAGAAGTACTTGGATCTTAAGCCAAAAGTTAACTGAAGTAGGGATGGGAAAAAAAAGAAAAAAAGATCTTGGTGTCAGCAGCCAGGGTGAACTTACACTTCAGTAAGGTCACTTGTTAAACTAATGTATAAATACGAAAAAAAAGCTCAATATCTAATTGGCCGGTAGTTTATGTGATCATTAACAACCAATCAGAGAGATTATTTTGATATGACATTTTATAAATGAACATAAGCAACATACTGTACCATAGGAAGAAAGATTGTTACTGAACATGCATTTTGTTGCAAGTGTACAAGTCGACATTGTGGTAGACAGGAACACAGTACATGTGGACAGAGTGCAAATGAATGCAGGTCATGGTCAAAGTTGTACAGCAGATGCCTGCCATGAAAATAATTCAGAAAGGCTGTAACCAAGTCACATCGCAGGGATGTACTGGATGTTAAAAAGATTGTGAAAAAGACCAAGTAGTTATGGCCAATGGTGGAGCTCAATTAAAACACGATTTGTTATTGTTCATAATGCCTTTCCTATGTAAATAAATGGTCACTGCAACTACAGTGCAAGGAACAACAAGCTTCAGAAATAAGGAATTTAATAGACAAATATTTGAATTAGATGTGAGAGTGTAGAAAATTGTCTATCTGCTAATGCCGAGACATTAATTAATGCCATATAGAAGCACTGCGTCATTATCTATACTTTTGGCTATATTATCCATTCAATGTTTCCAGTTTCCATTATGCATTATGCTTGTTCAGGATTATTTTGCTAGTATCAGAAATGCTCATTAATAGCCAGACATCCTAAACATATTTTCAGATGAGTTGCTCATTTGTGACTCAAAACAATGTTCTCAGTATACATTGTTGCTGTATAATCACATAGCAAAAGTGCATAAATTAGGAAAGGAGATGTTGCATGGATTTTCTAATGTTTTAAAGCTTAATTAAGGTGGTAGCATTTGTTGGACTTCAAAAATTGCCTTCTTCAAATTCCACCATTTCCGAGTCTTAGTAGCCTTGACTGTCTGTTAGGATCGTGTCCTTCTTGATATTTCCACCACTTGACAGCTATCACATCAGAATGGCCTCCACTGCCTACATATATTTTATTTGTATGTGTGATACATACACACATTACAGTGTGCAATTACTTTTGTGCTGATATTTTGATTTCCATAAATTCCCAGGATGCTTCTACACATGAAAACTGTTAAATAGAAGACGACAAATAAAGACCCACACATTTACTTTGCAGACGATTTGAACAAGAAGACTAAACAATGCTAAAAATCAACTTAGGAAATGAGAAAAATTAAAAGCCTAGAAAAAACATGCGTTCATGGGAGATTATTGGGAAACTGGCTGGAAATGAGTTCAAAGTATTTATAGGGAATGCATCAAGGAAGAAAATAATCTGCCATTGTAATTGTAACTGACAGCGTTGGTTAAGCTTATGGAAATGTATTTAAATAGCAAAGATATCAGTGAACCCTACTGAAAACCAAAACTTCAGAAATACCGGTATCTGAAGAATGACAAAGCCTTTGAACAAAGGCAGAAGGATTTCATGTATTACTAACAAGGTGAGAGATTTTTCCAATTACCCTTTACATATTACATTTGAAATGGCCTACTCTGGGATGAAAAGGGGTTAATAAAAAAAATAAAAAAAACATACCTTATTATGTGTACCAAGTTTTTTTAATAAGCACATCAGTTTATTCAATATATCATGGGATATTATCTTTAGGCAGTGCCTGTATTACAGTATATGCAATGTTATGGTGTATTGCTGTTGATCTTTTAGGTTTTTTTTTTTTTTACTTCATTTTCACTTTGACTAACATGGAGTCAATGCTTTATATCCACTTCCTATGCTTCAGGTAATAGAATGCCACTTCATTCGTTGCTGCAACAGGCTGCAGTCACTATGCTGTCAATGGATTTGTATGACAATTCAGAGCAACAGGATTTTGAATCCCAATGATATATGATAAATATTCATTGTATGAAGTACATTATTTTCTCCTAAAATATGCAGAAATCTTACAAATGAATAATGAAAGTATTTTCAGCTCAATACCTTTAAAAATGATTTTACTCTCTTATGCTTTTAGATTTGCATTAGATTATCTCAATGACTATGGAAGCTGGATAAACCTTTTGGCACAGTGACAAGGCCCATGGATACTGGGTTCCTGCTTTCCCATCTGGCAGAATAAAAATAGCAGGAGGTAGAGATTTTTGCTACACAAGTATCTGTTAATTGTTCTATTGGGCTTTTAGTCAAATTTCACTTACAAGCATTATCTATAGACTGAGGGAGTATTTACCAAGCTGTTCTGTAAACATTATTCATTTTTTTGACAGGTTTTTTTTTAAATGAAATGTTTGAACATTTGTGTGTGTGTGTGTGTGTGTTTGTTATTTTCTTGAGTGTCTTGGTATAATTCTTGGCCATGTCCAAGAGATTAATATAAAATGAAGTTATTATTTTTTAATATTCAAACTGACTTGTTAATTCTGCATATACATATCTGTAATACAGCCGATATGGTTTATTATACTACACCAAACACTGCTGAACTGACTATACTTAAAATATATATAAAATACCATTAAACAAGATGGTGTTGCTCTAATATTGAGGTTTTGATCATGTTTCTCAATTTCTCAATCCAACTGGTTGCCATCTGTGTGGTTCTTCCATATTTGCATGTGCGATTTTGTTATTTCTGTACAGTAATCCTTCGCCTATCCGACTGGGACCAGAGCAAGGGCGTATATGGAAAAAGTCAGATGAATGAATCGTGTTTTAAATACCAGTATTCACAGCTATAAAAATTACTATCTTCACGCAATTATTGTTTTGAGATTCAGCTCTTATTAGGGGGGGTCCACTAAATCCCTTATTTAGAAAGATATAGTATATTGATGCTTGTGACAGAGTAGCCATCTGACCTATGGGTAGGTGCATTTGTTGCTAAGTGACAGGCAGGAGATCGAGACGGAGATTGAAGTTGATACACCCTGCAGGTGAACAGGATTTATTTACATATCAACACACTGAACGGCTCAGCTGACACTACCGGCAATGTTAGTGCACACAGCACATACAACACAGTGTACAAAAACTTTGGAAGGATCGCCAATCTCTGAAATAATTTTCTCTGTTCAATAATAAACTAACATTGCTGAATAGCTTGATCACGGTGGATAAACAGTTAGTGTGGATAGGTGATGGGCAGATATGCGACGGATTACTGTACTCATTTTGTTCTTCTTGACATATCATCTGATACTGTGATACCGTGATCTCAATAACAAAAATAAAAACATAATACCAAAACAGGTTTGCAAGACAGAAGTCAGTTAAAACTGTAGCTTTTAACATTCACGGCTTTGTTTGTGAAGGCAGCATTATGAAAGCGTTCTCATTAGCCCATCTGTTTTTTTGTTTTTCAAAGATTGCATTTCTTATAAAATAAAATAAAATATGATGTTGCATTTTTGACAAGACTTCACCATATCAAGGTTCTTAAATGAATGTGTGTGATATCCTCAGTATCGAAGGTTATCATTCAAGAGGCAGCAGGTCAGCTAGGTATCGCATTATTTGAACATGTTTTTCTTGAACAAAATGTTTAATTTACACAGCTAAGCTGTATCTTTACATGAGTGCATTACATTATTGGTCTTCAGGGGATTAACCTTTAGCATTCAGTAAATTCATTCAGTATGATTATGTGCAGTTATAGAGCTTAAAATGTTATCAAGACACCTTGACAGAGTTACACAGATACAGTTCCACATGCTGTCAGCAAACATTTTAAACAGTTTAGTAAATATGAAAGAACCTGACTCGTTAAGGCATGGAGGAAAGCATAAAATGTTTTATCCAATGACATTGTATCCATGGAACCACACACCACTATTTTGCACCCTCATAGCTAGATATATTAAAATAGTTAATTTTTTAAATGTTAACTTGTGAAATTTGGGGGGCATGAACCAGGGCTTTGCTACTTTCTAATTTCACCTGCCTATCATTGATTAATTTCACCTGTCTGTCATCATTAATTTCCTATATAATCACAGTCACAGCTCAGCTCTTTCTCTTGCATTTAGTTTTTTCCCTCCTCCTCCTCATTTTTTTTGATATGCTATGTGCTTCTGTGTCAGTCGCCTCTGGGAGATAATGAATTTCACTTCCCCGACCTGGAGTTCCAGTAAATCTGCAGGTTCTTCGTGTGGTCAGAGGGGACCACTGGCCACACTATTCTTTGGCATCTTGTGTGCTCTATATCTTTCCTCAAGAAAGAAGGTTGTGTATTACTTCCTCCTTTACACTCCGGGGATGTGGCCCTCTTATTCTTAGTGCTCAAGTCCCATAACAAACAATTATTTGTGTTCTTTCAGATTCTTTTCTTCCTTACATCTATGAGCCGTTCCCTCCTCTCAGGGTCGACCCCAGTCGTTAACTGAGGCCCTGTTGCAAGGCCGAGCCTAACAGCTCTCCGAGAAGTCACAGGACTGTCTTTTCAGGAGCCTGGAGGCCGTTAGGGCTAGCCTCTACTCCATAGGAAAGGCTCTCTTGGTTGGAGTCCGGCACATCCTTTTCTCTCCGTCTCTCCCCTGCTGTAGAGGCCGATCCTCGAATCCCAAGTTGCAAGACACTCCCTTCCTCTCGCAGCCCTGGTTCCCGTCCCATGAATTGTAGATAGCTAGTTATTTTACCTCTGTTTTTCAATTTAGGTTGTCCAATTATGTTCCCTCAGTTCAGCATTGCCTACAACAACAACAACTCAGAAGAACTGAAGGTCAAAGTGCATCCTCTGATCCCAACACAAAGGCAATTGCCTCTTTACACCCATGTTCAAAAATGTCATCTATAGCATTGTCATTGAGATTTCTACATATTCCAAACTGCAGTATAAAATATGCTATGCTAGATTCTGGTGCCTTCTCTGTAGGGAACATAATTTGTTACTGATAGACTACTGGGTGAGTTTGAACAACTGTATATGAAGTCATCAGGTACCAGGAATCAGACAAAATTGTTAATCCATAGTGTTGTGTTTCAAATATCTTCTTATTACAAACTGTCAAAGTCTAAAACACAAGCAAAGAACCCTCTTCAGCAAACCAGTGATAACATTACCAGTGCAAATATAGTAACAAATGTGGATTTAAAAAACAGTTTTATAAACACATTCAAGAACTTGTTTCCTGTAACTTATCTTCTGCTGATGTGAGGCTTGACCGCTGTCCCACAAGTTCACCAATAAGAGCAACATGCCAGCCTAAAATGCGAAACTATCAATCTCACCATTGTCAGGTGACCATGGCCTTTGTTTTGTGAGTACAACTAATGAAACGATCCACATGGATGTGTCTAGTCATTAAGCAGACTGATAGCCTGCAGGTTTCATTGATATTCATTCCAGCCTCTACTGAGACCAGAGCAGAACACTGAGACCCAGACAGCATTGTTTATCTGATCGTATTACTGTATATGTAAAACCTTGTAATTTAAAATGAGGACTTACTGATGGCTGACAGATACTAAAACCAGTCTACATGGTCAAGCCTGATTAGCAACAGAATCCATTGCCTGCAGAATGCCTGCCGGTATTATTTTGTTCAGCATAATTTTTCTTCTTTCAGTGTCTGCTGATTATCTGACACTTTCTACTAAACCTGTCATCATTTTCCCCACATACACACACCACACGTCATACTTTCCTATATGCTATTACAGTATGCTGGTTAGGCTTCTTCCCCTGCATATCTTTTCACATGTATTACTCTCTTTAAATGATCAGCAGTGACATGATTCATTTTCAGTTAATCTCTCCTTTGCACTGTATTTTATTTGCCTCTGTAGTTAATTCCATTAACTCTGTAATTTCCATTGACACTGTAAAACCCAGTCTTCATCTCTCTCCTCCTTTCTCCCACTGTACTTGGGTCTCTCTGGGGTGCCTCATTGAGCTATCCCAGTCCCAGCAAAACCTGAGGAATGTAACTAAGAAGACACATTCCCACATTCTATTCTAATTCCAGTCACTGCTGAACACAGTTAGACCGATCCCAGTGCTAGATGAATTAATATAACTGACACATGAATATTTGAGAGTGGATGAATTATCCCATTTTGAATTGCATCCCTGGAGGTTTCAACATGCAGTCACACCATATGTTTTAGCGTTCATCATAATACAAACCATTTTTATGGTAGTGTAAGACATTTTCTAATTGTTTGATCCATTAAACTAAGTTCTGACATGCCTTCCTTTATGCAAAATAAATGAATCAGGTGCATTTTTAGAGAGTAATGTGAGTTAAATAGGCCTGACAAGGTGCATAATTATACAACCATTGCAAAAAGTCAGAAAGATACTATAGGCCAAAACCAGGTCAATAAAATCACACTTGTTTCAAAACAGTAACAATTTACTTTCTATTTAACAGGTGTGTGTGTGTGTGTGTGTGTGTGTGTGTGTGTGTGTGTGTGTGTGTGTGTGTGTGTGTGTGTGTGTGTGTGTGTGTGTGTGTGTGTGCGTGTGTGTGTGTGTGTATGTGCAGCATACTGTACAGTAACTCCTGATGTGGAAGCTTATTACATTCTTACTGCTGCATTTTTTATTTATTTTTTTTTGCTTATACACCTGTTTAGTAATTAGGTCTCCCTAATTTGCTGTCTGTGAAGGATTTTCATCTGTTTCTTGTGCAATCGTTTCAATTTTGCTAAGGCTTACAATTCAAAATGCAATTTTCTAATATTCATGGATTTAGAAAGACCACAGTCAGGGCAGTTTGTACTAAAACCTATCAGTGTTTTCAATTTGTAAGACAATCATTACATAACACATAATTTACTAGATCGAAAATCAGGGATTTACATATAATACACCACTGCATGCTTTTACTTATGATAAGAGTTTGCTTTTTTAAACACTATTTTTTTTTTAAAGATTTACTTGCTGTTACACAAGGTTGATTATAATTTGTGTTGAGAAAACAAATTAAAGCTTCTGAAAAAGTAATACAAAAAAGAGTGAAAACTGCCCAAATGACTTTGTGTTAAATACTGATAATTATCATTGCACTTTATTTTCAGGGAAACCAGAATTAAAGGGAGACCAAAGCAATTAAACATGTATGGGTGCATATCCAAAGTGCCTCTTTCATTTGCTTGTGTCGAGCTGGCAAACTTAATCCAGTACCATAAACTGGAATGTAAATAAGACTGCATAGCAGTTTGACCCATCCCAGGGTTTAATATGAGCTTGGTTAGCCAAAGTGTATACAGTAGGTAACAAGCTCAACTCTCATAATGGAACCAGAAATGAATCAAACTGATAGGCAATGAGTCTTATTTCAATCCCTGTAATTATATTAATAGTATTTAAAACAAAGCAAAACTCTCAAAAATATGTTCATCATCATTGTAAATCCTAACTATTTTCATTAAAAAAATTAAAACCTGGAGGGCTGTATACAAATGCTCTTATGTAGAAAGAGACTATATCTCTTTTGAAAAGCAGTACTGCTTGTGATGTACTGGACAGTATATGGTTTCAGAGGCAAGACATTAATTCCAATTCTGACTGATCTAGCATTGCATGTCATTTGTAACTATTAAAATGGGAAGGTCAATGGCATGTGTTTTTTTTTCTCTTTTTTCTCCAAAACAGCAACAGCACACCATTACATGATCTAGCTATTAATTCTGCTCTGACAGAGACAATTATTCTTGGAAAAAGGAGGGATGAACACAAAATGAAAAAAAAAAATATCACCAACTGAAGCAACACACAATGGTTTAACAACAAAAAGAAAAGCTAAATATTTGCTTGTTACCCAGGGTAGAATACTATACATCTTTGAAAAGCAGGTGATCAATGAATTCCTAATAATTATGGGCATTATTTCAAATCTATTAAAACCACAATCCAAACAGGTACTTGATAGCTCCCACTTTTTCCAGGAACCAGATCAAACATATTTCAAGTTTCTAATTGGCTGGTAGAGTTCAAATGTTCTTGTCTTTAAAATATTTACATGCAATGCCATGATGGCTTCTGTTATGAACTACACCTAAACATTAGTCCCTAAAATACTGGTTTAGTATGTTAAACATAAACTGACAGTAACAAAAACATCCATTCAAAGATATTTTAGGGGATGTAACATCATTCAAAATAATATCTCAATTTCCAAGATGCCTACATCGTAGCCTAATAGTTTTCTATTGATGAAACTGTCCTAGACTGTTGTTGACATATTAATGGTCTAGAACAGTTTCAAGGATGTCAAATGTTATTTTATTCAGAAAAAGACTTTAAATAACTCATGTTTTCACTCTTTGCAAGTAGGGCCCATGGTTTTCTTATCTTGGAAAGTTTTTATTGGTAGCTCTCAGCAGGACAGTGGAAGGTGTAATGCTTTGTTGCTGGCTAGCTCGTCGCTCCAACCCTGAATTCCCCAGCTCATTCTCAAGTCTGCCAGCAAGTTTCATTGCAGTTGACATTTTATGGTTTAAAGGCTACAGACCATGACATTTTAGCAGTGGAATGCACTGGCGGGTGACATTTTTAGACTCCATCACTTGGATTCTCATATTTCCAGAGATTCATATCACTGAAGTGTCAAGTCACGTTTGTGCCCTCCCCTATTTGAATGACTTTCTTTTTTTAATGCTAGTGATTTAAAAAAAAAAATAAAAAATTAAGACCTATGAGACTTTAGCTGGTTATTATATAGCATAATAAACATTACATGGTAATTTCCTGTTGGGGTCTTTTGCAATTGATCTAAGCAAAGGGGAATGTATTGATCACTTTTAAATAATTACATGTAGACTCCTCTATGGTGTTTTGCACTATGTTACAGACAAAGAAGCACTCACGATACTTGCATGCAGTGTTACCGGTATGGATTTCCACAACCTTGCTATTCAAAGGGAATGGTTTTAACCAAGGCAATATGTATATTTCTTTCTGTTTAGTCCAATTCAATAGACATCCAAGTAATTTCACACAATAACAGGTTTGTATGTCTTTTTACTGCCATTTTTACTCCCAAAAAGCACCAATGATTTACTTTAGAATGATGCACTTCATAGTGTCTTCATGTATCTAAGTCTAGCAGTGAATTGATCGATTAGTTATTGTCAATTCTTCTTTTCTCAAGACCTCAAGTAAAATGCAGTTGGAGTAAAATGCACTTGGAGTTCTAAAGATGCGACAATTCATTGATTAATTGATTACTGATGCCATGATTTAAATTCTTTAAGCCTTGGCTAAACATTCATTGATCGATTAATCATCCTGGTGCCCTATTTGCAGGGATGGGCAAAATAGTCAATTTAACTAAATAGAAAATAGTGGTCCAATAAAAAATATTTTAAATACAAATGGAATGGGATTCTATTCTGTATCATGTACCTTCCTCATCAATATGTGCTACAAAGTATCCACCGTCTCCACCTTTCCAAGACAAAATTGACCAGAATCTATTTGGGTATGGAACCAGCCTGTGACAGATGCAAGCAGGAACCAGTCTCTCTAATCCACATGCATTGAGTCTGTCCCAGGCTGGCCCCATTCTGGACATCTATATTTTCAACCTTATCCCAAGTACTTGACTGTCACGTTAGAGGCTGACCCTCTTATGACACTTTTTGGTGTGTCCCCAGATAATGCCGCCCTAAACAAGCTGCAATCAGACATTCTGGCTTTTTCAGCTGTATTGGCAAGATGGCTAATCTTATTGAAGTGGAAGAAGGCTGCCCCACCCTCCTTAATGGAATGGTAGAAAGAAATTTAACAAAGTATGTCAAACTTTCCTTTCTTATGTAAAACATCTCAGATTGATGTCTATCTTATAGTCTATTCATGGCTCAGCAACCAACTCCCCTGTTTGCTTATTTCTATGTTATTTTTTTAATTAGTTTTTTTTTTAATGTATTTATTATTTTTGTTTAATTTACTAATTATTATAATTATCATTATTATTAATTTAGTACTGTCCTTTCTTTTGAAACCTTTTTTGTTCTACTTTAATATACCTCATTATTATATTATTATTATTATTATTATTATTATTATTATTATATTATTATTATTATTAATAATAATATATAATAATAATAATAATAATAATAATAATAATAATAATAATAATAACTACATTTGTAAGGATTAGTATACTCATATGTATTACTATTGCTTTCCATACTGTTTGTCTTTTCAGAGAAAAAGAAAACAAACAGATTCTTATTCATTATTTTTTTAAATGCAAATGATAAACAGGAATCATCCAGGTACAGCAGAACACAACAGAAAGCATGCCTGCACTCTGATTGGCTGAAAGGGTTTACATATTGGTGAACTAATGCACACACATACTGAAAGAAGTATTGTTACTTTTTGACCCAGCAATAGACACTCAGGGTAATGTCAACTAGAAAAGTGAAAGTCAGCCTCAGAAACTAGTAGTTGATTAATTGCACACTTCTTTTTTAAAACAGCATCAACCACATAGTAATGTGATGGACTGTACTTGGCAACCCCATCAGGGCTGAACATATACACATACACAGGTACTGGCAATTACAGGGTGCCAATTTAGACTTCAAAAGAGAACCTGCATTGAGCAAATGGAGCCTGGACTGGGGATTGAGCTGTTTGAGCACCAGAGATTATTAGTCTAAAAGGGGACTGACTTGGAGTCATAAGTGAAAGGAAGTGTTGTCTTTTAAACTGCAATACTATTGTCTTCCATACTGTGTAACCTGGGTGTATTACTAGTGTTTACTTAAAGTAAACCTTAAATTATATTATAGTACTGAACCTGTGTGCGAATCTGTAAGGGGCAGACACAACACTTCAACCTTTGATGGGGGTTTATCTTTGTATATTTGAGTTTGCTGTGCTATGTGTATTGTTAATTTCAGTAGTTATTGTAAGTTCACACCTTATTTGAATTTTAAATGCCTGTTATATGATTTGTGGGTTATTCAGTTATTTTCTTTACTCTGATAAAGGTTTGCAGTAGGTGTGTCTGTTCCCTTCTCTTATCCAACACACTGGGGGGGATGATATTCACTTAAATTGACAATTTAATTTATCTGTGTAGTTTTTAGATTGCCAATTGCCTATTTTAATTATGCATTAATACATTATTTGCCCTGGGTTGACACTCCTGTTGTCTTTGTGCTGTGACTTTCATACACACTGTCCTCCTTTATGGTAAACTAATATTAATTGATTCTGGACCCTCTGGTTAAACAAAGGTGGTGGTAGCGGCAAGCTACTGATTGTATTAATACAGTGGCCGGTAAACAGAAGGTTTATTACACTAACATGCATGTGTAATGTTAGCTCTCAGGACTGCCGAGTTCAATTGTAGGTCGGACTTTTTTTTCTCCAATTTCATATTCTTTATCTTAGGAGGTTTTTTATTTATTTACTTGTTAGTTTGAAATATCAAGCTTACTTTAACTTAACTAGTATATCTACTTGCTGTCTTGACTCACCATGTGTGTAAATAGATATATCTAACTCTAGATAGATAGATAGATAGATAGATAGATAGATAGATCTATCTCAACATTAGTTAACAAAAGTACTAAATGTGTATTTGTATGTTTTCAATTGAAATCTTTTTAAACATCAATGGCCTAATAAATGAGGGCATATTAAAATAACTGTTCTTTGTTCACTTTAAATGATGTAAAAATATAGATACCTACAATAGGCTTAAGCAGTACTGTAGTAAAATCAAATGAATACCAAGCAGGCTTTTTCTTTTTGTTTACCCTACATGTATTACATCAGCATGGTTTGTTTTGCAAGTTGGCTTCACATTGTTGTAGGACATGTAGATAATACAATATTATTTTATATTAAATCTAATATATATATATATATATATATATATAATTTATTATCTTAGTATACTTAAAATTAGCCCAAAATAAAGCCTAGTGTCGCATTAGCACATTCTGGCTATACAGGACCTTAAATATCTGCCATTTCAAATTGGTACACAGATTCCTCTGCTTATGCTCTCCGCTTTGCGGCTGCATTCAGTCGGCGGAATGTTTGGGATATTTTTGCCTGCGCAAAATCCTTGTCAGACTTGAATGTGTGGCAGCTCATTATCTGTGTTTAACATGCTGCTTTACATACGCAAACATCATTAATTCAATGCAAATGAGGTGGTGGCACTATTCCGGCCGTTTCATTTTTCTACTAAATCCTTGTTTTCCGCACGGGAATCAGAATAGTAAATAGGACGAGGACAGTAATCATGCTTTGCGTATTGTAAACGCTTCGTAAATGAGGCCCACAGGTACTGCAATTTATAATGTAACACACAGAGATACACATTGTCCGAATATTTGTAAAAAGTAATACTGTAAAATGACATGAAGGCATTGTTATGAATATCATATAGTATAAGAAAGCACTATTATTGATTTATTAGAATTTCAATAAGCTTTGTGGCTCTCGCGCCCAAAATGCACAAGATGACACTCTGATTAACTAATTAATTGGGTAATTAAGCAATCAGGAATTTCAATATAATTACAATGAACTAAAATAGTATTCCTAATTTAGCTCCAATTAACTATTGTGTTCTGTTCTGTTCACAAATTTTTGTGATACTGTGAGCTTGTGTTTAATTGCACTCCACCATGCACGACAGACTGTATAAAAGTGCTTAACATAGGACCACAGTATATTCCACCCTCAGAGACTTGCTTTCATATTTATACACTGCCTGGTAACTTTATGAGAACCTGTTTGCCCTATTATTTGCACTGTACTGAATAAGAGGTGCAAATGATGTTGATTATATGGCACTATAAAGCTCTGGCACAATTGCAAACAGCCAGCAATGGGGAAAGAACTAAATGCACTTGAAATAGGTATAAAATACATTGCATGTTGATCAGTTGCCAAGGACAGTTAGTCCTCTACTGTATATATTATCAATGGCAAATCAAAGGGTAAGTGGTTGCCAAAAGAGACAGCTGTGGCCGCAAACAGTGACGGGGGAAAAGACTGTTTGGGAGGAATGTAGAGTCTGAAATATTAACAACTGAATGGATTCCCACACACCTTCTAGCATCCTATGGTCAATGCCATGTTGCATCATGGCTGTGATCAGGACAAATGGTAGCCTAACATGATAAAACATCCATCCATTATCATTACCCACTTAATCCTTTAAAGGGTCCAGGTGAGCCAGAGCCTAACGCGGCAGACACAGGACTACACCCTGGACAGGTCACCAGTCCATCGCAGGGCACCACACACACTCACACAGAGGGCAATTTAGAATGACCAATAAACCGGAACAGCATGTCTTTGGAATGTGGAAGGAAACCCATGCAGAAACGAGGAGAACATGCATACTCCACACAGATAGACCATGGCGCTGTGAGACAGCAGCGCTAACCACCACGCCACCATGCCGCACATACAATATAACATACAGGTTCTAATAAAGTGGCCAGACAGTGTCTGCAAAACAACCCTTTACATGAACTGTCACAAATTGTAAAGTGTGTCATTAGGGTTTTGAATAAGACTTCGTATGAATTAGTGTGGCGCTCTAGACTCATTAAGTCCTGCTGGAACAGCATGTGGAAGTCATGTGTCATTTAAGCTTTACTGAACACAGTAATCATTAAAAGACAACTGCTGTTACTAAAAAGGGACCTCAAGCTAAAAAGCAAAGGAGCAGTCAAGATTATGTTTAAAGTAAGCTCATAAAAGTGACAGGGAAATGTTATATGCGATGGTGGTGAATAGAATAGGTGAATTTTAAACAACACGAAATTCATGACCCACATAATTGCATGTTAAATATGGCTCCTGAAAGAAACTCAGATGTACCTCTTATCAGGTGTGTGACAAACAATGAATAATTAAGATTCAGGGTGTGTGAAAAAGTAAGTGAACCCCTGGTTTTATCAGCTCAATTAAGGGAATAATTAGAATTAGGTGTTTACATAATTAGATAGATCTTCAGGGGTCAGTTTGAAAGGCCCCACCCTATATAAAGATCAGAAACTTTGTGAGTTTAGTCTTCACCATACAGGTGTGTGGAAACACGCCATACCACAATCAAAAAAATCTTTGAGGACCTCAGAAAAACAGTTATTGATGCTCATCAGTCTAGAAAGGGTTACAAAACCATTTCTAAGGATTTGGGGCTCCACCAATCCCCTGTCAGATAGAAAGTTCAAGATCACAGTCACTCTACCCAGGAGCGGTCGTTTTACCAAAATTTCTCCAAGAATAAACTGGAAAATCATCAAGGAAGTCACAAAGAACCCCAAAGTAACATCCAAGGATCTGCAGGCCACTCTTGCCTTGGCTAATGTGAGTGTTCATGACTCAACTATCAGAAAAAGACTGAACAAGAATGGTGTTCGTGGAAGGATAGCCAGGAGGAAACCACTGCTCTCTAAAAAGAACATTGCTGCCCGTCTGAAGTTTGCCAAAGAGCACATAGATGATCCACAAGACTTCTGGAACAAAGTTCTCTGGACAGACGAGTCAAAGGTAGATCTTTTTGGCCTTAATGAGAAACATTATGTTTGGCGAAAACTAAACACTGCGTTCGAACAGAAGAACCTCATCCCAACCGCCAAGCATGGTGGTGGGAGTGTGATGGTTTGGGGCTGCTTTGCTGCCTCAGGACCTGGACAGCTTGCCATCATTGACACAACCATGAATTCTGCATTGTATCAGAAGGTTCTACAGGAGAATTTCAGGCCATCCGTCTGTGAGCTGAAGCCGAATGTGGGTCATGCAGTAAGACAATGATCCTAAACATACAAGGAGATCTACAAAAGAATGGCTGCAGAAGAAGAAATTCTGCATTTTAGAATGGCCTAGTCAAAGTCCGGACCTAAACCCCATCGAAATGTTGTGGCAGGACCTGAAAGCGTGCTGTCCATGCAAGGAAGCCCTCAAATGTCACTGAGTTGAAGCAGTTCTGTAAGGAGGAATGGGCTAATATTCCTCAAAACCGATGTGAGAGACTGACCAACAGTTACAGGAAACGCTTAGTGGAAGTCATTGTTGCTCAAGGGGGTGCCACCAGTTACTGAAGCTAAAGGTTCACATACTTTTTCACACAAGGATATTGAATGTTGAAAAAGTATCATGTTTTTGTATCATTTGTTTAGTCAGGTTATCTTTATCTATTATTAGGACTTAGATTAAGATGTAATAACATTTTAGGTTTGAAATATGTGAAAATCCTAAGGGGTTAACAATTTTTTTCTCAGCACTGTATAATATATACACATACATGGTGAGTCAAGACAGCAAGTAGAATATACTAGTTAAGGTAAGGTAACCTTGATATTTCATGCCCAGCTAATTTAAAGATAATCTGTTTGTTAGTTATTTCAGTTTATTAACAGCATACTTGGTAATTTACAATCAACTTTAGAACTATAATAACATAATGAGGACAGCCCAGAGTGTAAGGCACTCATATCAATAGAAATTCAATATACTTGTTTAAGTGGGCTGGATTTAAAGATCTCGTTTTGCCTTAAGTGATTGCTGGTTATGGTGCAGTGTGCACATGAATTTCACTGCAATCTTACCGATAACATACAGGCTTCGTTACTCATTCCATGGAGGAATCCTTTGTCCTAATAAACGTGTTACAATAAATGCATTTCCCTGGCTGTGGGGGTATTGGATGATAAATCATTGTGACATACAGCCACCTAAGGGAATGGTCCATGAAGGAAAAAGTCAAGTGCAGGGACCATCATATTTTGTTATCATGACCTTTTCTGGAAAACAAAAGGGACCTTTAAAACTATGAAGCTAATACACTATTCAGTGCATCTCACAGCATTCATTTTGCATTCAAAATAATATATTGACCCAATATTCAGAAATGGTAGGATAAAGAGGATGAAGAATGAAGCACCAAGAAGAGGTAAAAATGATTGGTCTCATAAACCTGTTTCATCCCTATGAACCTGTGCCGGAGCGAGCAGGTAGGACAGATGAACCAATCAAAATGCTGAATTTTGTCAGAGGAGTTAAGAACCAATGAAATGTTTCTGATTAACAGGTTGGATTTTAGCAGCTGACATTATGAAGTCAGGAAATTATGTTGAAAAAGAATACGGACAACAAATCTGAAAGCTAGAAACAGTAATGCATTGTTTTAAAGCCTGCAGCCTGTATCAGCAATACTTTAACACTTACTTTGATCAAGTTTTATCAATGTAGCATAAATACAAATGACATGTTTAATCAACCTTGGAAGAAGGTCTACATTTTGTGGCACATTTGGTTAATTTGATGCTAGTAAATGTGACGTTATCATACATGCAGAAACACTTTAAAGCATATTACCAAACTCATGAAGGGGGTTGTGAAAGAGTAACATATATGCATAAGAAAGGTTTGCAAAACTATATAAAATACTATATGCTGCAAACACGCTAAAAGTGTTATATGTAGTTATTTTCTAATGCTATGAGGCAATTTATTGAGCCAAGAAATCATAGGCAAAACCTGTTCTGTGCAAACGCATATCGTGGTGTGGCCCAGGATTTCCTGACGTGCAATATGATCCTGTATTTGGGGTTTTTAATAATGATGCATTTTAGTCAGCTTCGAGACAACACAGTTATAAGGTGACTTTTTTTTTTTTTTTGCTTGCATGAAAATACAATTTGTCCACCGCTGTGCCCTTTTAAAAAGAAAAGCAGGGGGCAACATCTTTCATTTAAAATCACAGCTGGTGTATAAGAAAGTGACCTTAGCACAGTATTTCCTTCACAGAGGCCCATTTGTTACAAGAGCTACTGTGTCGGCCACCCTGTCAGGTTAAAAAAGGCACACTTCAGCAGTTTTGAAGCACAGTTTAAACACTTTCCCCCTTGGGCTACTTCTACAGTAAACATATCATACTAGGAGATTAAATTAGGGGAAGCTTCCTTCAACAGAGATTGTATATTACAGTACACCAGGCTCTTGGACTATTTTTAAAGCATCAGATATCAGTCCTTTAATGTTCTTTCATAAGCTCTGTAAAAATGCATGCCATAAATCTGCACCAATCTATTTTGCACAGGTCTGTTACTGATACAACACATTTTAAAGGATGAATTCAATTGATCTTGTAGTTTCTCTTATTAAGTTGAAAATGACCCATAATTTAATTTAAATATCCAAATTTATAGGACATGCAAAAGGACAATAAATGTATTTTGACAATGAATGGAAATAATAAAAGCAGTGTGATTACAGCATCATTTCTGGCATTATTAAATAAGTCATGCCTTCTCATTACCTCATGGTGGAATGCTGGGACAAATGTCCTGACATTACATTACAGTACAAATTAATGTAAATATTCCACATGGTCAGGCAATGGCTGAAATGCTGAAATGCATAAGCAGTAGGGATAGGGTTTGATAAGCCTAATGGGATAATTAGGTGTCTAGTATTCAAATGTAGTTTGTCTTTGCCTATTGTAACTAATTGAATCTCATATTGCAGAGATTTGTAACATTTTATATAGGGCTGATTTGTAGTCTTTTAAATGCCTAGAGGTCAAAAAAGAAATGATAACACATCAAAGTAACAATACATAAGCATGTAAAGCATATCACAAGTCATAATTTAAATATTATTTAAAAAAAAAAAATGTCTGATGGGTGTCTCCATTTTTAAAAATCTAAATAATCATGATTATAGATTTGAGTTGATAAGACAAGTGTATTTTTATTAAACTGTTGTTGATTATATTAATTCACTGGATTAAAACACTAGAATGATTTTTAGAACAAAAGTACATTTTAACATGTGTACCCCTTTATAATCTCCATCATAGTGAACAAGCCTTAATATTTCCTTACAATTAAAGGTTCTACATTAATAATTTCACTGCCTCCTTCATCTGCCATCCTAAATACCACAATTGCTTTTAAATGTTACAAGTTCATGATTACCATAGAAACCGTCTTTTAAAAACATTTAAATCACATTTACAGCACATCAATCATTTTAGTATACAACCCTCATTTTTATATGCAAGAGATTTATGTCTGAGAAATAAAAGTTTTATCCCCAATTGGCATTTAAAATGAATGTTTGGTTTTCCAAAACTGCAAACTACTTGTTTCTCTGTTCTACAATGCAGAGGGGGATACAACACAAATTAAGCAATCAATGAAAAGAAAGATTTCTAAGGCAATAAATGAAAAAAAGATTAATTTTGTCTGAAAAACACAGAAATGTGTTGTAAAGGTTTCAACAGTTCCTAGGTCCAAACTCAATAACTATCACTAGGGGGATTGGGGGCGGGGGGGGGGGGGGGGCGGGGGGGGGGCACTAAGGGGGATTGGGGGGGGGGGGGGGGGGGGGGGGGGGGGGGGTACAGGTTTTTAATCCACGATTAGATTCACACACTTATCAGTCATTAATGGTTATGTATGTAGTACCAATACAAAATGACAGGCGTTTCAACTAGAAGTGTTTCTCAACATCTTAAATCAATGGCAAAATTCAAACTTTCCAAAAGGGCTGTATGTATATGTTTAAGGGCTTTATATTATTTTTATACATGTTTTGGACCAATGGTGAGTTTGGGGTGGCATTTAATCCCTGAAAGTTTGATTAGAAGTCACTGGGCAGACTGAATGTTGGTGCTATTCTGAGCCTGTTAAAAATAAATGAACCATGACGGTCAACATACCCAAGAGGGAGAACGATGAGAGCCGACAGTAATCAAATGCATACTCAAAAAAATTTAAAATCCTTTTCCTTTTGGTACAAAAATAGTTTTTGGCTCTAACACAGGAACACAAGAGAAGTCGCTATTAATTTGCAGAGAGGTCAAGGTAACATATTTATACAGTTATTTGATATAGTGCCACAATATCAAAGCGCTAATGAAAAGAGAATAGGTACAGGGATAATTATTTAATAATTCTTAACAGGTGGTATATGAAATCAGTTAGTGTTGATATGATATGATTTTACTTTTTTTTTGTACTAGTATCTTACAGCACTTTACAGTCAGGATTTAATTAAGCATCTAGCCTATAATTCAAATAAGAACTGCCCCTGCATCACAAATGCAACTAGGCAGTGAATTACAAAACCTCTATACATGAGGCAGGAGGCACTAACACAAAATACATTAACAACACAAATCTCTCGGGCTCTTCTTTCATAAACTATCAATTTTAATATCATTTCATGTTACTTGTCCAAACCACACAAATATAATAGGTACACTGTTGTACCTTGAAATGATGGAAAGTATGTTCCAAACAGTACATGTCTAGTCACAAAATTAACATTTGTCTTTTCAAGACCTTTTCAATCTTTAATAAATATGGTAATATTTGTGTTTAATCTCATGGTGCATTTGTCTTACATAAAAAAAAAGGATTTCAACCTTGAGAATAATGTTTCAGGATGTATCATGCATGCATGCACATTGTTTAGTAGATTTGTTCAGAAATTATTAGGTCTATGATATATGTATCCAATCTCAAACATATTAATGCAGAGTAAAGTTTTGGGGAATGTATAAACCTGTCAGCTCTACTTAAAAAATGCTTCACACAGATACAACCGTGTTTATGCAGGGGTTATGTCCGGTTTCATAAACAGTAATGGGAATTGACAAACAGTGCTCAGTTTAATTGCGTCCTTGATGATTTGAAAGCAATGCTAATATAATTCATCTGAAAACTCAAGTGAAAACTCCACTGCTAATAAAAACAAGCTATTAGGAGCCAATAGATCGCACACTGATTTGAACGTATACCTTACTGCTTTGTCCTTTTGGGGATAAAGACCAGTGTTGAGCAAACTTTTTATATGCCGCCCCCTTTTCTTAGCATACATTTTGCTGTACCCATCCGGACACACATATTAAAACTTTAGAACTTAACTTTATATTTTAACAGGTGTTTTTTAGTTTATTTTTTCCTAGATTTAACCACAAAAAGTACAGATTTAGCTATTGTATAAATGTTGACAAACATATTCTTAAAATAATTTCTAGAAATGTGTATGTTCAGATATCATTTATAAATGTTGAAATCATGTATCACAAATTTAACATTTACAATCAGTCTATACATCTTTGCTGACAAGTTAAATCTGGATTTCTAACAGATATTTTTGTACACTTGGTGAGTCAAAACAGCTAACATTTCTAGCAAATAAATCAGTAAAAAGATACATGTAACAAATCTTGTTTTATATTTGGTGATTCAATGTTTATCTAACAGGTACTATATATATATATATATATGTGTGTGTGTGTGTGTGTGTGTGTGTGTGTGTGTGTGTGTGTGTGTGTGTGTGTGTGTGTGTGTGTGTGTGTATGTGTGTGTGTCACACACACACACACACACACACACATACATAGTGCCTATAGAAAACCTAGACCGCTTTTTCACATTTTTCACCTTTTGTTGTCTTATAGCCTGGAATTAAAATGCATTAAAATATATACTGAAATAGCTTGGTTGGATAAGTGTTCACCCCCCCCCACCCCACCCCCATTGTAATAGCAATCCTAGTTCTGGTGTAACCAATCACACACCAAGTTAAGTGGCCTCCACCTGTGTTAAATTTTTGTGATTCACATGATTTCATGATAAATTCAACAGTTCCTGTAGGTTCCCTCTGCTAGGTAGTGCACTTCCAACCAAAGACTCAACCATGAGGACCAAGGCGCTTTCAAATGAACTTCGGGGCAAAGTTGTTGAAAGGCGCAGATCACGGGATGGATATAAAAAATATCAGAGGCCTTGAATATTCCTTGAAGCATGGTAGGGATGATTAATAAAAAGTGGAAGGTGTATGGTACCACCAAGAACCTGCCTAGACCAGGCAGTCCCTCCAAACTGGATGACCGAGGAAGAAGGAGACTGATCAGCGAGGCTACCAAGAGGCCAATGGCAACTTTGCAAGAGCTACAGGCTTGTATGGCCAAGACTGGTCAAAGTGTGCATGTGACAACAATATCTGAAGGACTCCACAAATCTGGCCTGTATGATAGGGTGGCAAGAAGGAAGCCATTACTCAAGAAAGCCCACCGTGAATCCCATTTGAAGTATGCAAAAAAAAAAAAAAAAAAACACTCAGGAGATTCTGTAGTCATGTGGGAAAAAGTTTTGTGGTCTGACGAAACTAAAATTGAACTTTTTGGCCAAAATGCAAAGCGTTATGTTTGGCGCAAACCCATCACAGCACATCACCCAAAAATCACCACCCCTAGTGTGAAGCATGGTGGGAGAGCATCATTTTATGGGGATGTTTCTCATCGGCAGAGACTGGGACACTTGTCAGGATAGAAGGGAAAATGAATGGAGCAAAGTACAGAGAAGTCTTTGAGGAAAACCTGCTGCCCTTTGCAAGAAAACTGAAACTGGGACGGAAGTTCGCCTTTCAGCATGACAACGACTGAAAGCACACAGCCAGAGCTACAGTGGAGTGGCTAAGGAACAAAAAGGTAAATGTCCTATACAGGGATGGAGTGCAATGCTGCCTATTTGGCTACACTGATGTTTAAAAATGACATGGGCTTCCTGTCCATTACCTTCATACTAGCTTCTATTTTTGGTATGTAATCTTATTTTTAGATAACAATATTGTAGTAACTTTTTCTAAGTTATTTTACTATTATTTTAATGTGCAAGCATTGGCAATGTTGTAAATAGTTTATTTTATTTATTTTTTATGCTTTGTTGCTGTTATTAAAAATAAAAAAAAAACAATTGATCACAAAAAAAGGTGTATGTCCTTGACTGGCCGAGTCAGAGCCCCGCCCTAAATCCAATCGAAAATTTGTGGCATGACTTGAAGATTGCTGTCCATCAGCACTCCCCAAGGAACTTGACAGAGCTTGAACAGTTTTGTAAAGAGTAATGGTCAAATATTGCCAAATCTAGATGTGCAAAGTTGGTAGAGACCTATCCCAACAGACTCACCGCTGTAATTGCTGCTAAAGGTGCTTCCACCAAATATTAACTCAGAGGGGTGGAGACTTATCCAATTATGATCTTTCAGTTCTGTATTTTTAAAATATATATTTTATTTATTTTTTTCTCAATAAAACTTTTTTTTCCCCTTAACAGTGTGGAGTATGGTGTGTAGATAAGTGGAAAAAAATCCTCATTTAAATGCATGAAATATATATATATATATATATATATATATATATATATATATATATATATATATATATATATATATATATATATATTATAAATAATATATATATATATATAATATATTCTTATAGGTCACGTCCTAATAAATGAATTTGTGAAGAGCTAAACAAAGAGGATTCCCAATTAATGGTCTTGGAGTACTTCATGAGTGAAAAAACACAGCACTGTGTAAGTTCATTGAGAATATTACAATGTATGGAAAATAAAGTACATTTGCACCTAAACAATTGTACTCACACACAAGCTAGCAATCTTATCTTTAGGCACAAACGTTGATATTTACTGCACCCCAAGTAGGAAGCAGACTCCATAGAGTCGTCACAGCACTGCAGTGGGTATGGGAATCCTTTTCAAAAGCTGATATTGCAAAATATAGTTTTACAACAGCAGTTCAAATACAGTAAGTGAGTTTAAAATGTATGAAGTAGAACTAGACTGAAGCAGAACTAAAGTCTTCTTTTATCTACAGGCATCACATGGTTGCCCTTTTATTTATTGTGGCACCCAAAGTGACAAACTAAATTTGTAAATTACAACAGGGCAGTCTGCAGCTGCCAGCCGTCTACCACTTCAAAACCAGGTCTGTCTTGTGTTCAATAACAGAAATCTGATTTGAAATCCATGGTGGATTATTAAACAGAGTTTTGAGTTTAAAAAAAAAATGAATACAATGTGCTGCAAATATACTAGCTTGGGGGGGGGGGGGGGGGGGGGTGGCATGATGAAAGAGATTGCGTTGTTTTACCCTTCTACGACCCAAACTTTCCCAGTCACTAGTTTCCCATAATCTTGTACTAAGTCACGACGACTTATTTACGTCACCACACGAGGTGGTTCCCTGGTTTCCTTTTCATTGGGAGATGTGAAGTCTATATATATAAGTATATATATATATATATATATATATATATATATATATATATATATATATATAATATATATAATATACATATATATATATATATATATATATATATATATATATATATAGATATATATATATATATATATATGTGTGTGTGTGTGTGTGTGTGTGTGTGTGTGTGTGTGTGTGTGTGTGTGCATGCATGTAAGCAATAAGATCCGACACAGAGGGCATTACCAGGCATTATATGATATGGAGGGTCTTATTGATTATATACTTCAATGTTACAGCACAATTAACTTTAATTTTTATTGATTTGTACTGAATTTAGGTTTTCCTTTTTTTTTTTTTTTTTTTCTTACGTATCCTGCCACATAAGCAATCTAAAATGAACGTTCTATAAATATAGTCCTCCATATAGTCTTCTGAATAAAATGAGTGTCTAAATCAGCATTTTTAAAACTATACTTTTATTTGAATAAACAGAGAAAAAAAGATTGTGAAAAAAGATGTATTACACCGTGTAACAATTTTTTTTTATTTTTTTGGTTCCTGGGTAGTAAGTGTTATTTGCTAATTGCTTATGCCTCAAAAGTATAGAAAATGGCTATTATTCCCCACAAACTTTGCTTTTGTGACCAGGACAGTGACATTTTGAAATTTACCTATTTTTCAGAACATTCCAGATAGATTCAGTGCTGAGTAAACGTGGAGTAACTTCTAGAACTTTCTAGAACTTTCCAGTAATATAAATAGTAGTATAAATACAGGGGCCTTAAGCCCACCAGTTCCGTTTAGTTCCAGCTGCCTAAGTGGATACATATCTGCATTTTTCTGAGATGGCATCAAGAGGCTGCAAGCATCCGGCAGACGCATTTTGCTATGTCTGCGGCCAATTTATTAAGACAAGAGCGAAAAAGTACTCCGTGGAAGCATCTGCTAAGATGTGTGAGGCCTACAAGGCATATTTCGGCATGCCTGTCGGGGATCAAGACAAACCCTGGGCACCTCATTTCACCTGCGAGCACTGCAAAATAACTCTGGAAGTTAAGATGGACAATTGTTGCTTGGAATTTTTTGTTATAAAATTTGTTACAATTTTTAAAATTCTAAAAGTTTTTAATTTTAAAATGTTTTACAATTTTCAATGTTATTGAAAATATATATAGCAAAGCTCCGCCCTTTTTAAATTGGCAGGGATGGGGTTAACTTCCCCTACCTACCTGGGTTTATTATGTTCAGGTGGCTGGGGTTGATTAGTTGATTAGGTTAATTAACGATCAATCAGCGCCCAGCCACCTGACATAAAAGGAGGCTTCTGCTTCTCATTTGGGAGGAGGGAGCTGAGGAAGCAGGTTGGTGTTTATGGTTTTTTGTATTTGTGAATCCAGTGAAGGCATTGCCCAGCCTGGAAACCTTAATTTTGCAAGTTTTGTTTTTGTATTGCTTTATTTGTATTTAAATCCCTTTATTTTGCCCTTGTGCATGTTTATTTTGTGTATAATAAAATAGTTATTTTTTTGAACTGCAGACTGTCTCTGGGCCTCTATCCACTCGCTAGCCTGCCACACATATATGAAAAATATTGCGAGAATCTCTTACCCATTAGTCATGGGTGAAATAAATGTATTTTTGTAGGATGGTACAGAGGGGAAAAGAGAGCCATGAAGTTCGCTATCCCAAGAATTTGGCGGGAACCCACTGACCACTCAAGCAACTGTTACTTCTGCATGGTGGACCCTTCCAAACATCAGACTGGCAAGAATGCACCTGCTATCATGTATCCAGATCTTCCTTCATCCATCGCCCCGATGCCACACTGCCATGAGCTCCTCGTACCCACTCCTCTGGAGAGAGAGCAGCCGTCTTTAGAAGAGAGCAGCAAGTCAGAGAGCGAGGAAGACGTTGTAGATCCAGATGACAATTTCAGAGGTGGAGCTGAGGAGAGAAACCCATATTACCCCAACCAAAAAGACCTCAACAACTTGATTAGAGATCTTGGTCTCACCAAGTCCAATGCCGAGCTTTTGACATCTAGGCTCAAGCAGTGGAACTTGTTGGATGAAAGTGTGCAAGTCGCAGATCATAGGAAGCGTCACCAACCTTTTTCTAGCTTCTTCACCCGTCAAGATGGGCTCTGCTTCTACCACAATATGATCAGTCTGTTCGAGGCAATCGGAATCGCCTGTAACCAGAATGAGTGGCGCCTCTTCATTGACAGCTCATCCAAAGCCGTGCTGCTCGATAATGGTAACAAGTACCCGTCTCTTCCCCTGGCTCACTCGGTGCACCTCAAAGAGGATTACATCAAGACAGCATCAAGACCTTGCAGGACACCTTGAAGTATGATGAGTACGGCTGGGAGGGCATAGGAGACTTCAAAATGGTGGCATTCCTGATGGGTCTCCAAGGCGGTTTTACCAAGTTTCCCTGCTATCTTTGCCTTTGGGACAGCAGGGACACCAAGGCGCACTACCACAGGCAGGACTGGCCACAGCAGACCGAGTTCTCTGTGGGGAGGAACAACGTCAAGTGGGAGCCACTGGTGGACCCCCAGAAGGTGCTGATGCCACCACTGCACATCAAATTGGGCCTTATGAAACAATTTGTCAGAGCTCTAGATAAGGAGTCGGCAGCTTTCAAGGCCTTCAAGACTTCTTCCTTAAGCTGTCTGAGGCAAAGGTCAAAGCCGGTGTCTTCTTCGGGCCACAGATAAAGAAGATGCTGGAGTGCAATGAATTCCCCAAGAAGGTCACTAGTAAGGAGAAAGCAGCTTGGAACAGCTTTGTCGCAGTGGTTCGGGGCTTCCTGGGCAATCACAAGGCCGAAAACTATGTGGAGCTGGTTGAGACTTTGGTGAAGAACTACGGCACAATGGGCTGTAGGATATCCCTCAAAGTCCACCAGGATATACTGGACTTTGAACGTCGCTACCAAGGACAGTATAACGAGAATATGATGGGAGACTACATTTGTGGGCTGGTTTGTGAAAGTGATTTACAGTATAATCATAAATCTCGAAAAACTACTCACTTCTAAATCTTTTGTAGTCATCTTTGTATTACTTTAGTATACATACATGTTAATTTGGATTCATATGTTTTTTTCTGACTTTATGTGAACGAAAAGACACAAATTTGCTTGTTTTCTCATTGGAAATAGGTAAATTTCAAAATATCACTGTCCTGGTCACAAAAGCAAAGTCTGTGGGGAATAATAGCCATTTTCTATAATTTTGAGGCATAAGCAATTAGGAAATAACATTTACTACCCAGGAACAAAAATTGTGTTACATAGTGTTATTATTATTATTATTATTATTATTATTATTATTATTATTATTATTGCACATTATAAAATTTGCGTCGCAGCACTTCTATTTGACTCCTGTTTTAACCTTTTTTTTCTAACTGTAATAATAATAATAATAATAATAATAATAATAATAATAATAATAATAATAATAATATGTCTTTTCCTTGTTAACTGATTAGAATAATTCCAGATATCGAGCAGTTATTATAAATGCTTCAGGAGTAGTGTGACCCTTGGAAGAGCTTGATGAAGATGGCAAATGAACATTTCCTGCTGCCGACAATGTGTGGCCAGGTTTGGCGTTGCTCTTCGTTGACGGTTCTCAATTGACATCTTATTAAAAAGGTTGAAATTTACTTAAAATGACATTTTATTAATAGCTGTTGGAGTTATCTTGTTTGATTTGTTTTCCTTTTCGCTTAGTATTTTAAATGTATTGCATGTGTGGCCTATTAAAGTGATCAATTGAATCAGACAATCGCTAATTTGCCTAGTTTGACACTTTTCCAAGATTTTCAGTTATACAGTTTTTTTTTTTTTTTCATATGAGCAACAATAACAATGCATTTGGACAGTTGTACTGCCATTTTGAGATCTTTGTTGTTCTCTAGTTTTAACCATTTTTGTTGCTTTTTCAATAACAAATTTCAAATTTGTTTTTCAACACTTGATGATTATGTATTTATTTATTTATTATATAGTTATCATCAGGTTTCATGTGAAATATGTTGACTTTTTTGTCAAAGTATGAAATTCATTTTGGCTTGTTATGTAATCATTTGTTGTTTTATTATAAAGCTGAATCTCGAATTTATATATTTCAATGGAACAATTAGAAATTATAAAAATCACTTTCTGTGTTGTTTTCTCAATGTTTTTTTTTTTTTTTTTTAACTGCCCAAACACTTTTGTCTGTGACTGTATATATGAAAGGAGGTATAAGTGCAGTGTATATGCGTATATGCTGCACACAAAGAAAATGTCAGTTTTTCCACAGAAATAAACAGCAAAGAATAACACACAATAGAGTGAATATTGTGGGGTCACCAAGAACACTTTCTAGATGATCTACAATGTAGTCCATGTCTCACTAGTTAAAACACCTCTAAATGTGTAAAGTGTTAATAGTTTATTACAGTAACATGTTAATGACACATTACTAATGTGAGGCTTCATGTCATGTTGTTAGTTATTACAAGGTTTATTATAAACGTCTTAGCCACATGGTTTAAAAGCGTCATATCGTTGTAGCCTGTTTAATAATAACCATCTCATAGTATTAATAGCATTATTTATCACACATTCTTAGCATTATAGACTGTTTATAATAAATCCTTAAAATACTGTTCTCATATTGAAATGGCATTATAGAGTAAGTTATAAACTAGTAACAGTACATATAGTACACACGTCTTAAAAATACTTGTCAGGTCTCATTTCAACACATTACAACATTACTGTATATTATTTCTTACAGAGAACTGGTAAGCTACTGCGATCACTGACAGAATTCATGAGAGCTCTAGCTTGAATTGTAGCTTGTATTTATCTGTGGTGTTTCAATGTGTATCTCAAAGTCATTACTTCAATGCATCTCATTTCTTTCTTTTGTTTCTCCAATAGCGATTTTACAAGAAACATTTGAGACCCATATCAGATACAAATGAGGAGACATACCGAGTTTTTTTTTTTTAACTGTTTGTATTTAATGTACTATGCCCTGTATTTCATTGTGTTTAATCTGTTATGCATTGTTCCTCACTATCTTCTAAAGCACTTTGTGATGATTGTCCACTATGAAAAGCGCTATATAAAATAAACATTGATTAATTGATTGATTGATATGTGAGCAGTGCATTTTCCTTCTGGGAAAGGCAGTTTACTCTTAATTTTATAAAGGGTCCCACAGAAACTTTGTGTATGATACAAATTTAGGATGAGTGCAAAAGATATACAGATACTATGCGTCACCAAAATGTGTTGAAATGTATGTTTTGATATTTTGACACAGTGAAATTATCTTTATGGCAGGGACTCTAATAAAGTGTGTGAGTCTACCTGCACACTAATTCATTATTTGAGAGTATAGTTTCGATAAGTTGAACATCAAAAATAATATTCATTCTTGGTACAGATACCCATTGGCAATATGTGTGTGCCAAAATTTAAATGAGTTTTGATATTAGCATTGTCAGAAGTCAGCTACATTGTCAGGTTTTTCAGATGTTATTAGTTATAAATGATAACTTTTAAAAAGTGTAGCCTAACTCTTAATTGAGAAGCTGTCTGGAAAGGGATTAGAATATGACTAAGATAATAATATACTGTAAAATAAATGAAATAATGTTACTACAGGCCTTGTGTTAAGAATTGTATACGCAGACTAAACCAAGCACAATATTGAATAATGAAGAATTATGACATCTTTTTGTAGTGTCTATATTTTTGCTAGTTTGGAAATCAGTTTTAATGGTCTATTAACCGAAACAAATGTGATACTTTTTTCAATCTCTATCTGGTTCATTAGTTCTCATGTGCTCTCTGAAGTAGGAGTAGAAATGCTATATTGCATTTCTTTGCTTGTTTTTACAGCATGTGCAGCAGGTTCTTTCCTATTTTCCCCTGACCCTGTTTTGATTATTTATTCATTGTTGCTGATTAAAAATAAAACAAAATGTGTAAACACATGTCAGGTACAATTGAATTGAAAATACAATGAAGCTGCACAATAGTGCCCTGAGTGGGACCAGAGAAAATATTTCAGACTGTTGAGTTGTTTCTTTTTGAAGTAATAATTAGATTTAAATGAGGAAACACCATTTCAACTGTTCCTGAAATGCCTGTATTACATCCAGATATATGGTATGGATGCTGGTTGTGGTCCACGAGTGGCACCAAAAATTATGCTTATTATGTTATTGGATCTGTTACACCCATCCCAACACTCCTAAACTTCCATTACATTTGTACATCAGTGCAAACTTAATAGTAAAGCCATATTTATTTATGTATTTGTGTAAAGGTTCTGCAGAATAACAATATTGTTTATGAATGATGACTAACTTTTAGAATCAAATACTGTGGTTGGCTTATCATGAAATGGCAACGTTTACATATGCATTTACAAATATTTAATATTTATGATATACCTTAATCATTTATTTAAATAATTACTATAGCAAAACCACTAGGCTGCAGAATTATAAACATAACATATTGTTGTTTTTGTAACTTTGAATTGTCTGACAACCCAAGTTTGATTTCACAGGGACAGGGTGCTACAGAGACTAAGACATTTTAATCATTTGTTACCTCTATAGAAACAGGGTATTTACAAATCAGGTTTTTTTTTTTTTTTTTTTTTTGGTTTGTTTTTTTCCATGACGGCCACTAGCAATTTGTAACATTAACAATTTTCTCCTTCAGGCAAGATGATGCTAAAAACACTAAGAAGTGGCACAAATGCCAATTGAGTTTCTGTGGGCTTGAATGCATGCCTTTAAAAAAATAAATAAAAAAAATAAGCACACTATGATTCAGAGGAGGCTGTGTGGTCCAGTGGTTAAAGAAACAGGCTTATAACTAACAGGCCCCTGGTTCAAATCCTAGCTCAGCCACTGAGTCATTATGTGACCCTGAGCAAGTCACTTAACCTCCTTATGCTCCATCTTTTGGGTGAGATGTTGTTGTAAGTGACTCTGCAGCAGATGCATAGTACACACACCCTAGTCTTGTATCTTGTAAAGTGCTTTGTGATGGTGGTCCACTATGAAAGGCACTATATAAAAAATAAAGATTATTATTATTAAAGTATCAATCAAAAGTAAACACTGGCATTTTGTACATACATTAGTAGAATATTTGGTTACAACTCATTGAAATCAACTGTTAACTCATTGAAATCTAGCTATTGAAATAAAACAGTAAAGTAGAAATCTTCAGACATACACAAGTTCAACCAATAACCAAAAAGTTAAGTACTTTAGACTTACCTCCACATGTCTCTAACAACTGTTTCCTGCAGGCGAGTGAGAAATCCTAATTACACACTGTGCACCTGGCACAACAGGGCTTGTTTAGCAAATTTGGCTTTCATGCCTCAACAGTTTGTAAATACAATACAGTTTTAAAGAGAGTGAGAGTGTATTTCCATGATGTTTTCTAGGTCGAGAGAGGGTGTTATGCAGATCAGGGGAGACTCCTAGAAGTTCCAGCAGACTTGGACTATTTGAATTGTAATACAATTGCAGATGTTCTATGCATGAGTTGACATCTGTACCCAGGAAAAGATATTGTAATTTTGACAGATCCCTATCTAATTGGTTGATTTCTCATAAGTAGTCCATACATCCAGAATGTTTTAACACCTTTAAATTAAAATAATTTCTTATTAATAGCTATGTTTTTATTGTCATGTTGTAACAATGAAAAACATGATGTGGTCTCTATATTAGAAAAGGTTGGGAACCACTAGTATAGGTGCTAGAACCTCTGTACTTTAACATTGAAACATACGGATTTGTTGTTGCTTTAAAAAAGTTGTTTTTGTCACATAAACCACATTATTCCAAACAAATCAGGAAGCAATTAAAACTGAGCATAAATCTAGTTGTTGTATGAAGTGTGTCAGCTATTGCGTGCCCGAAGGCTTTGTAATTACTTTGATGTGATCATTTTAAATTCTCAATTTAATGAATTTATCCAGTGAGTATTCATGATTGAAAAAGACACACTTTAGCTGTTAATACCATACTAAAAATAAATATAAGCAGACTAATCAATTTCAGTTCACAAAATAAACAGCCTTGAAAGTTTATTCATAACTTAAAAACACTAAAAAATAATTGAGGTTAAACTTATATAGACAAATCTTTTGGCTAATGCTTTACCAGAAACACACTTATGGCATTAATTGAAATTCTTACCCAACTAAATTGTATGTGTTCGCACCTCGAAAGTTTACATTATTGCTATATTGTACCTTTATGCAACAACATCATAAAGCAGTAGTGCCCTCTCGTTGATCGTAACAGGATTCATATGTCCCAAGCTGAAGGGAGCTAATAAAAATCAAGGTCAACTACAACATGGTAGAGCTTTGATTGAGAGGACACGATCACTATTATAAAACCCTCTTTCTCATTATAAATAAATAAATATATATATATATATAAATAAAAACCTAGATTTAGCTTGAATTTGTAATAATTTATTGAGTAAAAGTTTTTTGGAAAATAGTCCCAAAAATGTTCATAAAGGATCACATATATAATTAGAGAATAATATTTATTAAACAAATAACTTTGTTTACTTGTCAGAGCTGCTTATAGTTTACCTGAACAGTGCCAGATATCTGAATGCAGCAATGTTACTGAATTGTCCGTGTCTCATTTTGTTGTTGTAAAAAATGCTGTCTGAGCTGTACTCAAGCTGGCAGGCTGTGATTGGCTGTTGTGGGTACATGACTAGTTGCTTTCATCGGTGCAAAGTACTGAGTAACTGGTTTTGGTGAATAATATATATATATATTTTTTTTAAATGAACAACTGTGTTTTTGTTTAGTATTTGCTGTCCAATACATGTAAACTGAGCTTTCAATACAGCAAGTCAAAATGTAAAAGCTGGTACTTGCACTGATTCATTTTTAAAGTTGAGTCACAGCTGACGCAGTGACATGCTAACAGGCATTGACTGTCTTAACTCCCACTGGTGCTGGAAGTGATTGGCTGATGATAATGAATCATTTGTTTGTTTGTTTGTTTGTTTCGTTTTTTTTTTTTTTTTTTAATCTGAGAAAGTAAAAACCTGTTCTAGTTAACTACAATAGCAAATGCAATGTTGTGCAGTAATGCATTGTTAGCAAAGTATTCTATTAAAGAGCTTCACGTGGCTTTTTATTTATTTGTTCATTAGTCCCTTTCTGATGTTTGTAATCATTCTGAATGATTCTGGGTTCTGTTGCTGTGGTGGCAAACTTTGTTTTTCCCCTACTTATCTGGTTTTGAAGTTCCTTTGAGTTTGTCTGGATAATTCTGCCTTTCATTTCAAACTGTAGGATCAACAGAACCCCAAACCACTCAAAATAATTATAAACATAACAAAAGGTGGTTGAAATGGTGAAATGATAATCTTAAACTTAAATCATGCAAGTTTTTATTTATTTATTTTTTTTAACATAAGACATTTACACGAGAAAAAATGCGTAAAATGCTTTTTTGGGTTTCTGTTCGCACAGTTTATTTTAATAAAGAAAACTGGGAAGTTTTTTTGACCGCTGTTTTTTGAAGATTACTAGTGAAATTTTGTGAAATGTGGTTTCCATGCGTAGAGAACTGCTACATCAGTGAATCTAAGCTGCAGTAAAGAAACAAAATACCTCATGCCTGGTTGGTTAATAATGTGCTTTACTGATTTTGCCCAAACTGTTCTTCAAATGCCATAGTGTCGTTAATAGTGAATACTGCTTCAACTAATTTATCTTACTGACCAACAGGTATTGCAGGTCACCATAGCTGAAAACCAACGTATATACCCCTTTCATTCAGGCAATACAGAAGAGGATCAGGTGATGTTGCATGTACTACCCTGGCTTAGATTTAGAAATCCTACCATCTGGACGGCTAACCTCTGCTGAGGAAGCATTCAACACCACGCTTGGGCAAGTACGGGTAGTGGGCACTTGAAAGGGAGGTGGCGGATACTGATGAAATGGACTGAAGTGCAGCATTAGTTCGTTCCCAAAATTGCCACTGCCGGCTATATCCTGCACAAACTCTTGTCGACAGCAAAATGAGGTGTTCAGGAATCAGTGGTTGCCTGTGAGAACCATACTTAGAAAAATACTTAGAACCATTATTATCTCTATGCTTTCCCCTTCAAGAATACAATCTCTCCTGTTTAACTGCTGAGAAACAAGAGGAACTCAGGGACTGTTTAGCTTAGTTTTTATCTCCTTATGAAAATGGTAGAAACCTGAAAGGTGTATTGGGACAATTTATGGGTACATTCCTGGCCCAAAAAATAGTCAGCAATTTAGATTTTTTGGTTTCGAAAACATAAGCATTTTGTAGCTCTGAATTTAAGGTGCCGTATCTCAATAGCAGCCAGTGAATTTAAAAATCGGTGGGGCGATAATATAACAACTATAAATATATAAGGTATGGTTTTAGTAGAGTATGTTTTCAAGGTTACGTGCATACAGTGACTACTAATTGGGGAAAAACAAAACAACATTTCTTTCAAACTAACATGCACATTATATATCACCAAAGGTGAGCTGTGGCTTGAAAAACTGGTGGGGCACAGCAGCCCCCCCAGAAAAAAAAAAAAAAAAGATCTTTCATCACAAACAGCTATACGCCAGATTGTCACAATCAAGAGAGCTGCAAACAACACTTTACAGGCAATGGAAGTATTGTCACACTGCTGTTAATAACATTCTGAACACAACACAAGAGTCAAGCTACATCAAATGTACTCCATTTTAGCACATATTTTCGCTGACTGACACTCTTTGGTTATGTTATTAAGGTTTGAAAGTTTGAAATAAACTGCTGCTCACCTCATGTACAACGGACACCGGCCGCACTTACATATTCTCTACCCACTTACCAAAAACATAAAAATGCTTGTTTATTAATTTTTAAATAATAAACAATAGCAGCAAGGGCATAGGAAGAAAATGGTAACTTTAAGGTGAGTAATCACAGTGGTGCAATTGGAAACCTTATTTCTTATGTGTGCATTGACGTTTTATTTTTGAAAAATACAGAACAATATTTTTTTTTTAAATTAGACTGAATACACCATTGTGCAAAATAGTTTAAAATTTCAATTTCACATTATGATAATAAATAAAAATAACTATATATCATTTCATTCGTACTTATGGTTGTTCATTTTCATTAACTAACATTTTGTGTTCACAGCAAAGCAAACCATTTTATTTAATATGACAAATCCTGACTAATTTAATCACAGTTTGACTAGCTCAGGACTGCCGGCGGTAGCTGCTAGCTTGTTGTCTTCAGACGGTTCATCATTTTCTGCCATTTAGACCAAAGCAAATAGCTTTTTTTTTAATTATGTTTTCCTTTCCCCTACCGCTGTCAGGCAATACTTCACGTCTCTCATTCAGTGTTCTATCACGTTACGTGCCTGTTTGTATGGTAAAGTGTAAAAGCTGTGTGCATTGTCCAATCCGAAGAGTTCAAAGTTGAACCTTTCATAAATGACAGTAAATAGCCCAATCACAAACAGAAATTTGAAATACACGCTTTGGCAGACAGCAAGCATGTCATTGGTCAGTTGTGAGTGGCGGTTCATGTTTACTAATTGAAAGCGGTACTGATTGAAGAGTATTGAGACCCCCAAAAAAATAATGTTTTCACCACTTTTTTTTTTTCCTGTAACACAATGGCTAATCTACTGCCTGGCAGAAATCTGGGGGGGGGCACATGACCAGGCGTGATCCCCCCCACGCGTCACCTCTATATCACAATTAATTGTATACAATCAGGGGCTTTAATAGAGCACAACTGTGTATGTGCGAACATCATCTTACTGTATTGCTTAGGTCAAACTGTGGTCACCTACTTATACAGGAACTTTGCTTGGCGATCCTTGAAGGCAGGATGTTTCTCAGTGGTTCGCTTGTTGAATTTTGTTATCTCCTCAGTCAGCAATTTCTCAGTCGGCAACATGGCCAATATGTTGAGTTGATCCTGCGACATTGTGTTCCTTAAAAATGCTTTAGTTCTCTTCAGCGTGGAGAAACATCTTTCGGATTCTGCAGTTGTCATTGGTGTTGTAATAAGTATACGCAACAATGTCAGTCTCAGAAAATGTGTCTTGCAGGTTGTTTTCAGTAAATAAACTGAAGAGTGCCACAGCCCCACTATCCAAACAAAATTTTGGTTTCTCATAAGATACAGAAAGTTCTGGAAAACATTTACTGTGCCTTTCAAATAATTCACTTTGCAATCACAAGATGTTTTGTGAAAGCAAAACATTTCCTGGCATTGACGATTATTATGTCAGTCACTTTGAGCTATTTTCTCATTTCTAGCCATGTCAGTGCTTTGCCTGGATGACTCACAGTCAAGGAAGTTTAGAAATCAGATTGCTGACCGAGTCTTGTACTTTGCCGATGCTGCTGACAAACGTGGTGGTAACTTTTTCAATATACACTGTGTTAATATCTCGCTTCTGGACCTGGCTTTACAATAAGGGATATCATTTAATGAAAAAGAAAAAGAAAGAAAAGAAATTCCCTGTCTTCTAGCATTCTTGTGAATCTTCTAGCTTCATGAAAAGCAATGGACTCAAAATCTCCAGAAGTCTTAATGTTTTAAAAACACTCGGCAAGGTCTTCTCTCTCACATCGTATATTATGTTCACAGTACGAGTGTTGAAAATACACCGTGTCGCTGCCCCTCTTGGGAGCCTCCTTCCCACTATGGCATCCAGAACTTTAATACCATTGGGGGAACATGAGAAGAAAGTGGGAATACCAGACATATCGGAAAAGAAAACCGTCACCTGGGAGATTTTCGATACAGCTTGCTGCATAATTAGATTGAGTTGATGCGCATAGCATTGGACATAGTGTGCATTTTTATATCTGTCCTGCCCTTTTCTTTGGACCCCCATCAGTTTCACCCTGCATTACATTGGTGCCCTCATAGCTTTGAGCTGTCACCTTTTCCTTGTCCGATTGTTCAGGGAAAACCATGTCCAGTTGTTTGAGCACTGCATTGGCAATTGAGTTTATCTGACTACAACTATAAAACCTTTCCACGACTTTGCTGCTTCCATCAATATACCAGTACACCAGCACAGACTGGCACTTTTTTGACCGATCAGTGGTATCGTCAGCTTGCATAGCAACAAATTCAGTGCTTCTTAACAGCTGCACAATTAACTTCCTGGTCACGTCAAGCATGCAGTCCAACAGATCATTAGGCAGTGAACACACGAGCATTGTCGTTCAATACAGAGCTCAGAAACCTGCTCATGTGCTACGGTAGCAGCAGTGGACTCACCCCATAGAGCACTGAACATTGACTACTATTGCTTTAACAAAACGGTAAGGAAATCACTGCTGCGCATGTGCTCCAGGGGCAGCAGGGGAAGCCGCACCAATGCTCGTATGAGGTGGCAGAGCAGCGATCCTTTAACGATACTATATAAAGTAGGTAACGATACGGTAACCTCTGCGGCTGTCCGTGGTCAGGACAAAGTAAATTACTTAAAGCATTATTTATTTAATTAAAATTGGTGAGGCAATGCCCCAACTCCCTCTATACACCAGCCGCACCTACCGTAGCTGGTTCCAACAGAGAAAGGGCTGAAATGACCTAGGGACTGTCTTACACAGGAATCTTGCTGCAGGAAAGATCATATTCTTTGGCTTTTGCTGTGTGATGACCTGATGACATGATTTTGAAAATATAATGTGATGCACAGTTTGCCAGCATGGTGTGGTTATTTGTTTTATAGTGCTTTACAGAGCATGTCCTGAGTATGTGCATGTGTCTTGGAATGTTCAAGGTTTAAAACAGTAAATGCATACATAAATAAATAACTCTAAAGTTTAAACCAGAAACATATTGTTTTTAAGGATCTTACTTTTCACAATATGAAAGTAAACATTGAAGTCTATAAAACCAAATCAATTTTCCAAGTTTTTTTTTTTTTTTTTTCCTGAGAAAGTACATTATAGTTACATGTTTAAACATTTGGGTCTTTAAAGTTATTAAACATACCTTTACAATCTTAGTTTTTCTAGACTGATTTTTTCTTCCAAAAAAAAAAAAAAAAAAAGAATTTCACGGAGTGCCACGAAACCACCATTTTATTTAAAGAAAAAATAAAAATAATAATAAATCACCAGAAAACACATTTTCCATTTTATTCTACTGGTGTAAGTTGCCTAAAATGTGTTATCACTGATAGTTCATCAAGAACAACACCCAAAACCCAAGGCTGAAACCTCAACATTTAGCCTAGCTACTGAGTCAACTCTTTAAAATGTACATTGTAACTCGTCGCTATTGAAGCAATCTTTAAAAATTTAACAACTTTTGCTGGAAACAAGTAATTTAAAATGGTCCATGTTGGCTGCAAAAAAAATTAACAAGTAGACAAAATAGATTTTCTAAAAACAATCTTGAATGAAAAATTCAACAACATTTTCGACTTATGTTTGCACATTAATTAAAATGACCATGTAATTCCCGTAGCCTATTTTGCTGCTTCTAATACCAAAATATTAAACATGGGAGAAATGTTATCTGCAAACCTGAACTGACAAAACCAAAGCTTGTGTTTTTCTTATACACACTGTACATTTCCAGTAGTATATATAAATGTCATTGTACAGTATGAGGAATTCACCAGTCATGAAGCTGGTATTTGTTTGAACCCGTTGCTGTAGTAACCAAATGCACAGCATTGATGTCGTATCGTGTACAGAAACTGTAGAGCTGCTTCTACTTGATAAAAGTATGAAATGAACAGGGGAGGTGAAGAGTAATGTAAAATATGGTCAGGAACATGTATATTTTTCATGGTAAGCAGTCAAATACATGATTTCCACCTTATAATATGTTTAATATTTCAGTACACTAAAATATTTTGAGTAGAAAAAACAAAATGTACTTGCCATTAACTTGGTACTTTATAAAGTACTAAATCTAACACCAAATACATAGGAACTAAACACAGTTAAGGCATTAATTTAGTGAGAGTAAATCATTTACATAAAATCACTAAATTACTTTCTAGACTGGATACAAGTTAATCATGGTCATTTACTATAGTTTGACATGATTTTCCAATAACTGACCACGCTTCTCTTTTCTTACCAAGCGTACTTTATTGGGTTTAGCTGGAAGGGGAGGGGTTGCCATAATCAGATGAAACTCTTCACTCCAAAGTAAATGCTACATTACTAAATTAGATTTAGATTTAACAGACACAAAAGTGGTAGAGAGCACTCACTGAAAGAACTGTGGGGCTGATGTAAGGATAGGTGCAGTGCAAACAACTGTGGCTGCAAAATCCAAATTGCCTAGCAGACAGGCAATTATTTTGCACTTCGGCCTATGTAATCTTAAGAGCAATGCAAATTACTCAACACACGCACAAATAAATGAACTGCAACCATTAAAAATATTAACACACATCCAAAACACACTCAACAGTAGCTTCAGCCAATTAGCTCTCATATGTGCAGCAGATATATATTAGAAAGCCAAGCCCCACTCTTACAAGTATATCACTGCACAAGCTATGAGTCATATTTAAAATAAATATCTGCAAGTACAGGCTTTACTGCTTATAAAGTATGTCTGCAAAAATGCAACATAAGCACAATTCAACTATGGTATTGCACATACATAGCCAAATTAGTCCACAACTGGATCATCAACCCAATGCTGTGAAACTACTCAAGCAGCAAATCATATTCCTGTCACAGCCTGTCAGCTAGGTTGAAGTTCATCCTTCAAAAACAAGCCAAAACTCCAGGGACAGTTGAGTAATAATGCATGATTACAATACTTGGCTATGTCCAGTTAAACTACAAGCAACCCTGTCTTCCCTACGGCAAAAAATTAAATACAAGTTTGAAATTAATTCTTAAAGGAATAGGTTTTGTTGACTAGTCGTCACAATATGTCCATAAAGGATCCTTTGAACTCCACTGTTCATCAGATATTGCTACAAACAAAAGGTATAACAAGCACAAACAAAAAGTACAGCAAGAATTTTGCATATAGGAAATATCAATGTACAACTTCAAAAAGTATGTTTCCTAAATTGCTTCTTAAATAATTTGCTTCTCAAAAAACTAAAACATTTAAAATTCTGCCTACCTTCAATGCTTCTGTTCCAGTTTCATTTAAATGCAGCTCACTGCCTTGTCGTTTCTTCCTTGAGGCTATAAAAAAAGAACATTAATTAAAAGTTAGTATCTGGAGTCAAAAAGAGTGTATAAGGTTGAGTAAATAGAAACAGTGTTTGTTTTGGGTGTATAGTTATTTTTATTACAAAATTAAGTGGAATCAACTCAAGTTCTAAATGCCAGCTTCTAAGTAGTGTTAGTGGACCTCTCGTAGTTACTGCTGAACTTGCATAACAGCACCAGTCAGAAAGGCACGTTCATGTCAAGTGCTCCCCTTGCTAAACTAGCCTTGCCTTAATTTGTATGTCTTGTCCTTAGTATTTCAAGCAGTTTTCTGTATTGTAGCATGATTCTCATTGCAGCATCAATAACCCACAGGAAGTAACAGACTTCTAGACAACAAGCAAACTGAGAATGTCTTTAAACGTGTGTAGAACCAGATACCATGTGTAATACACGTTCCTTTCAAAACTGCATTGTAGATGTGTAGTGAGGATGATATTCAGCGCCATCACTCACATTCGTCAATGCTGATCTTCAAAATGCATTGCCAATGCAATACATTTAACCTCAATAAATCACAGGTAATGTTCCGGGCTAACTTATTGATTTTTGTAAAACCTACAGTAGGTAATGAAAAAGATAATATTTTTATGGCTAGAAAGTAACCAACTCTGAGATGTTACTGGACCCTAATGACATGCCAAAGAAAGTTTTGAAGCAAGTTCATTTCAGAGATATCATTATCTCCCATGAGGATGTATAAAAAATACATAAACAGTACCTTACCCAAGATTTTCAGGATGGATTTTACGACAAGAAGTTGAAATAAAGTTTAAGTAGTAGTGCAGCTAATGACCAACAAAAACCTAATAAAAAATAAAATAGTTCATAAGTTAGGACGCGATTACTTTTATTACAAGAGGCTGAATCAACCTCAAAGCAGCTTTGAGGCGAAATTCAAAAATCTATAAGATAATGTTTTCTCCCGACTTAGTTTGATTATTAAAATTTTTCTTTTATATATGAGGAAGCTGAATGATATCGTTGGCAGCTATTGAGTGCGAAAATAAAAAGTTGATCAACTATATATATATATATATATATTATATATATATATATATATTATATATATATATATATATATATGTGACATCTTACTGATCACTACAATGTTAATTAGTGCTGTACAGTACAAACCCTTCTTCAGAATAAATCTTGTAACTAGTTATCACTATCATTTGCGTCAATATGAGATAGGAAATTTCATCTGGTATTTTGCTTGGTTTTGGAACTTTCCTATTGATTGTTTGTTAAGCCTGTCACCTGAGCAAATGAAAACTTGTCCTCAACAGCCTGTCTATGTTTAGCAGTGAGGGATTTGAAGCAACTCCCCCCTCTGACCACCACCATCACTTATTAAAGGCTACGGCAGCAAACAACACTCATGACTCCCTGGCCTCTGGGGAGATGTTTTCCTTACCTGAACAACAAAGAGGGATTGAAACGCATTTGTGCAACATTAACTATGCAGTCTTGAAGCCTGTTTCTCTCTCTCTCTCTCTCTCTCTCTCTCTCTCTCTCTCTCTCTCTCTCTCTCTCTCTGAGCTCTCTCTTGTCTACATTCAACTGTACATTCTAAGGTTGTAACTTTATCAAGGCATTCAGGTAAAATATGAATCCAAAACAGCAAAGCTTAAGTGGCTTATTTGGGTCACCAGAACCAAAGATGCCATTTAAATATAACAGGTAAAGAAGGTGTGTTTATTTTTGTCTTTGTTAAACTGCAATTCCTTGTTAATATGCTTCAAAGCTTTTATATATGTTTTATGAATGGATCCTTAAGTTAACGTGTGACCTAATGTGTCAGCTTTATTTGACTTCATGTGTCTTAGTAGGTACTGAACGCTAACCAGGTGCACAAAGACCGCTTCAATCCATCAGATTTAATTAGCATTATACTAATCAGCTGCTGTTTATTATTCAAGTACGTAGTGTATGTCTCTGAGGTGTTTCTGGTGATGCTGAAGTCACTTGACTGTAAATTCTACTTGCTATTTATCTGGTATATTGCTGGTATATACCCAGTCTACCTTTTTCACAAGAGCTCTTGGGCAGTTAATGAATAGAGAAGAACAGACCGACATTGCGTAAAATGCAAACAAAGCCAAAACACTTTATATGATGCAATGAATGAGGCACAATTTATTTACTCTTAAAGAAATACCCTCTGAATTTACATCATGTATATTTTCGTATCTGTTTATTATCCAATAATATATGACTTGTTCTGCACTCATGGATATTTGTTATTGATAAAGTGTTAATATTTTGATAAAGTCACATTTACCTTTGGGACAAAGTTGAGCAAGGTGGATTTCTGTAATGAAGCCAGTATACAATGCCCCAGTTGTGATACATTATGGGTGTGCACTGGTAATTTCATCCCCACTGAAACCTTGAGTTTGTTAAAGATTTGCAAAGTAAAATATGTAAAACTGACTATATTATTGGTGGAAAATAATTACCTATGAAAACCTTATTTTCTTTTAAAACTGGCCTCATTACATCAAGACCTCACCTTACAGGCTTGTTCAGAGCCCCGAAGGTAAAATTAGGTGGTGGCTTTATTAAACATGGCACATATCCATAACACAGTAATACATGATGGTTACGAACACATTAAACAATGGAATAGTCTGCAGATGTTGAGGGTATACAATTTCAAGAAAAAAAAAAAAAAAATTAAAAAGGGATACAAATGGAATGATTTTCTCAGTGCTGGGTTTAAATACAATGACACACAGTTCAAATAGCCTTGTGTGGTGAACATAATATGGGTATTGCTTCCCAGAATAATAGAATCCAATAAACAGTTCCTGAGATGCCATCCAACACCTTATTTATTAGCATGATCCTAAATCTCAAGTTTTGTCTTCTGTTATACAATACCAGTGCCTTGTACAGTTCCATTCATAATGCAGACAGCCATGGTGTTTCAACGTGAAGGGATACTATTGCTCTAATTTAAATTCCTTCAGGGAAGTCAAGGATGGAAATCTGCTGTAAAGTTCCAGGCCAAGTTTGTCAGGATGGCTGGTCAATGAATTATAACTACAGTAGTGGTGTCAAATAATAAGATTTATTATGGAAAGTTTAAACAACACTTGTACAGTTTTAGCATAGAAAGGTGTTTTCTCCTAAGCTACTGTAAATACATAATATTAAAAAAGAAGCCCTTCCCATGTGACTCTACTTTCTCGAGGTCCCAGATGTAGGCATTTTATAAACCATCTTGCTACCTGATAATGCAATTGGTGGAACCAAACCAACAATCACCCCTCTTTCAAAGTCACGGAGGTCTCCTCTTGCAGCCATGCTAGCCATAATTATAGGCAACCAGGCCTGTCCATCATTTTTATACACCCTAAGCATGCTGGATGTTATTTGCTTAATTAACGCATGAGCCACACTTGTGTGGAAGGCCTTGCTTTCAATTTGTACTTGGTGTCCCTTATTTACCCAGGTGTTTCCATTTTTTTGTCCACTACCTGAATTTATATAATACAAAAACATTTATCCAAACCATAATGTATTTATAATACATATTTTCAGAAGTCACTTATAAATCTCCTTGAACAATGTATGGGTGGTTCTTTGCTTACTTTATTTCACTTTTGGACTTTCTAGCACTCATGGCAATGATATTTTTTCAACATTGCTGTAACAGGGAGAGATCTGTGCTGACTCTGCTGGCGTGTTCACGGGCTGCAGGAAAAGGGCGGCAGTCGTCCAACAACCGCCTGTGAGTCAAGGCAGTGACACGGGGAGGTGGGAAAGTGGGTGTGTGGACTTTCCCCCTCTCTGAATGGCTGAGAGGCGCGTCTTGGGAGATTGTTAGCCCTATAAATTAACGCTCGGTTGTTTCCTTAGATCTGCCCTTTTAAACGCGTAGAGTGCGCGGAAACGCTGGTCCAACACCGAACGTAACGGAACGGAGGTTCAGAGCGAGACAGTGAGGGAGGGGAACCCTTGGGCAGATCCCTGAATAAGGATAGCTGAGCAGACTAGGTAGCCGGCAGCGTAGGACGGTGATCCGGGTCGCACGGGCAGCGGCGACCGGGATATTGCTGCAGAGTGCAGCACCTTTTCTTTGTAGTTTTGTTACTGTTTTATTTTTCCTGTTTCTTTGTGCCTTCGATTTTTGTAGTATCGTTTTGAAGCAACTGTGAGTGCGCCTGAACTGTTTACCCTTGCTTGGTATTCCCATGGTTCTGTTTACCATGGTTGGTAAGCAGACCACGGACCAACAGCGCCCTCTGCGGGCTAAAGAAACCCAACGCGCCCCTGAAATAAAACTGGGCACCTATGTGGTGTGTTCAATTACACCAGTCTGTCTCCTGGTTAGTGAATTACCCACACCCCTTCCACAATTGCATAGTTAACTTTCTGTTCCATTGCTTAATTCATATTCTAATTTGTTTGTCTCTGTTAATATCTCTGAAATATACACCATTGTGTTGTGTATTTTGTACGTTAAAAACACACAACTTAAAATTCTTAATATAACTGGGAGGGTTATGACTGCATGTAATGTCAGTTTCAAAAACAGCTCCCATATTTGTCAGGTCACATCCACATTTGCATATAATAAACTACATTGTAAGATGATTTCTAATGTGTGTTTTATACAGTTATAAGGCTTTAGGTATTTCAGTATACAGTACACCCTTGCTATAACACCCTTCATTATAAAGAAACTTCGGCTATAACAAACCTGGCCCCTTTACCCAAAATAAGAAAAAATTAAAAAAGATAATATGTGCACACACTGTCAACACCCGGTCTGTATGCACGGGATGCCTCCTCTGCAGTGAGGTCAACTGTTGTGTTAATAAAAAGTATGTGTTCTTAACTATGCCTCTGAAAAGAATATTGGAAAGTTGGAAACTGTATTGATTGTTTGAAAAAAGGAGTAACATATGCATATCTCTGTCGTGAATATAGGTTGTCAAAAAGCACTCTGTTTTCAGGCTTGTTCAGCAACAAAGCGGCAAAACAAAATTGATTAAAGAAAACAACAACAACAACAACAACAACAACAACAACAACAACAACAACAACAAAACTTGAGGATCTTCATGTCAAACTTTTCATGTCAGGTTGATTTGGAGTAAAAGCTAAGTTTGGGATTCTTGCATGTTGGATTAAGATTTGGTGCACTTTGAAACGATTCATGTCAGATTGATTTTGAATAAAAGTTTAGCTTCAATTCTGGATTTTTGCTTTTTGTACTGTGTTTTAATTTTTGAATGAATAGGATAAAGCAAAGGCAGATACTTCATACATGAGACGAACAGGTACATGCAATTCTATTGTATTCACAATCTCATCTCATTAACTTACTCCAACATTCATTTTGCTTAAATATAACGAACAAAAGGCTTGGACCCCAACAGGTTAATTGTAACAAGGGTGTACTGTAAGATGCATCTAGAAGAAACTTTGATCTTATGGCTTGTGAGATTGGTAACATCTCCATTACTGTCCTCCCATTAATCGACCGAGCTGGCTAGAGTGATCTACAGTCAAAGTTTAGTTTCAGTTTGTCCAATAAGATCACGTACAGGACCTCGCATGCATGGCTGTCACACAATGGTGTGTTTTTCTAAAGTGTGAACTTATGGTTTTTTTGTAGGTTGCACACTGTTACAACCTTTATGTTTTAACTAGATCTACTATATAATATATATATATGATATATATATTTAATATATATATATATATATATATCATCACATCTCATCATTGGCAAATTAGATGGTAAAATTACCTTTCGTCATAGGCACTGAAAAGGTTAAGCGTTCAAAAAATTTCTTCACTGAAAAAAAACATATTTGACACTATTTGTCACCCAAATACCACATGTCAAGTCCCAAAGCTAAAAGACCACAGCAATGAAATTGCCAAACAAAATGATCTCAGTTGTATCATGAGCATGCAAAACTGCACTGTAGTGGACTGAAAAATCATATTATATTCCTGTAATGGGAAACGCAGGACATCAGTCTTTTAACACTTGCAATATCTTTCTATGTGTGCTTCTGTGGCCAGAGGATAATAAGGATAATTGGTGGTGGAATCTTGGATGCCAAATGTCACCCTCATCCTGGGGTTTAAAAAATTGAGTGGTATCAAGTGTGAAAATTTCATGATGATACAATCAGCATGAGTGAAATATTTCAAAGTATGATAGGTCGGTTATGGCTCAAGCTCAACTCCTCTCCCTAGCCAGTCCCATCAGATTTGTGAGTGGCATTCTTAAATCCAATAATACTCAATGTCAGTGCTGCCTGAAAGAAGAAAATCTAATGCCTGGTCCAGCAGAAGTGGAAAAATAGGAAATATTTTCTTCAAATTGCACTGGAAAAATGGACACAGGTCTGTAAAATGGCGAAGGCCAAAAATGAAATATTTACTACTGAAGTTTTTTTTTCACTTGTAATGAAACTACCATAATGTATATTTGCAGCCACATTGTTATTTTTTTTTTCCTTGTGTGTCAAAACCTGTCTTAGGGCAGGGTTTCCTAATCCTGGTCCTTGGGGATCCCTGTGTCTGCTGGTTTTCATTCCAACGGAGTTCTCTATTCTTCATTGAACCCTTAAAAGAACTAATACTGTGCTTAGTTAGACCTTTTTAATTGTTCTCAGCTCCTAAAAAGCTGTTGATTTCAAGTTACTTATACAATTGTATAGTTAACTTGAAATCTTCAACTCTTTAAAGCTGAAAACAATGAACAAGATCCAATTAAGCTAATGAATAGTTCAAGTAAGGGTCCAATTAAGTAATTGAGAACTCAGTTGGAATGAAAACCAGCAGACACAGGGGTTCCCCAGGACAAGGATTGGAAACCCTGTCCTTGGGCAAACTACCTTAAAATGAACGAAATTGCACAAGTGAGCCTACACACAATTCTATTCACATGGAAAAAGATCATCTTCTCAATATACCATATGGTAGTCCCATTAGAAGCAAAACAGCTTACATAGTAAATATTTTTTTTTTTTTTTTTTTTTCCCATTCCCATCTTAGAGATCTTTGCCCTTTACTTTTGTTCCATGCAAATTTGTACTGTAGTAAACTGACACAGAAATTAGAGATCAGTTATAACGCATGTGCAACAATCCTATTTGCCAATCCCATTGCCTGGAAATAAAATGTATATCTGAAGGATCCATTACCCTGTTTAAATTGCATTTGAATGCATATTCAAATCAACCTGTCCACTTGTGATATATTTTATTGATAGGCTGATATTCAACACCTACATAAAATCATTTTTGCATACTTGTTCTGCATTTCTGCATACACTTCACGGAACAGATATCATATATGTCACAATTCTAAGGAACTACATTGACCTTTGCACCGTGAGCAATGCAACACTGTTTTCAATGATATATTTTGCTGTGAACCTGGATGGTTTTGAGGTATATGACAGAATCTATAAATGGAAAGCTCTATGATTTTTCGAATTGCAGTCTTTTGTATCTACTGATATCTACCAGGGGTCAACATTTCTGACAGTCAAACATTGAAAAATGTAGAGTAATACAGTTATAAAGGTAGAAATAACTGCTTTGAAATGGTGATAATAGGAGTTTTATCAATGAAAGGTGAAGAGCATTGCATCAATATAAAAAGTGAGCATCAACAGTTTCTACCTAAAATACTGTTTACATTATTGTGAAAAAACGAAAAACAATGCTGTAAATATGGTTATCAGTTATTGTACTAACATAATAAAGACACCGTTGAAAATTGCAAGGAATAGAGCAAAAGATGCTGAAGGTTTTTGCAGTATAAGGTAACTTTGTTTTTTTTAATACTTTGATACTATATTTTCTCCGGGGTACACTATTTTTATGCAGGGTCTGTTAATCCCACAACTCCACACGTGGACACTGTATGGCACCACAGTAGTATTGATTATCAAAATATGAAGATGTTACCATTGGAGTGCCATAATCTGTTTAGTAATATTCTTTTAACCTTCTAACACATTTCCTTGTTTTGCTTAGTATTACTAATCCTAGGGGTTGATCCACCTACTATATACCATGTGAAGATAAACCACACTCTAGATCTACTTACTTTTGACATATACTGGCCCTCATTACATATATGGAATTATCAAGTAGACATTAAGGCAATATTTACACGTGGCCAAGGAGAATATAATTGCATGGATATACTGTAATTACATATTATTAACTGCATGGCTTGTTGTTGCATGATATATGAATATATATTATAATACAATGAATGTCAGAAACCATATATAAAATATGTTGTATACAATACTATGCATACTTTTGTGTCATGAAAGATCACCTAAACTAACAGATTGTTTTCTCAAAAGCTTTGAAGGTCAAAAACAGCCCCCTAATTATCAATCCACACCTCACGCTGTATAAAGAAGCACAGTGCAAGAATGATTGGCCAAAATAAGGAAAGATAAGTACTCAATATGAATGATAAAGCCTTGAAATCCAGTATTGATTATATAGTACCTGAGAAGACTATAATGGCCAGCTTATCATGGTCTTCCTTTTGGATCAGTATGAACGTCAGTAATCTGCATTTTCATTTAACACTAGCATCGCCATAGCCGCTTTTTGAATGGCTTGTGCAATTCAAATTTCAAATTTCTCTGCGTATGTGAATATCTAGTGCATGTCCGTTCTTAAGTGTTACATAATATTTAAATTAAATACCCATACGGTGTTTCAGCTGCAGAATCGTAAAAATTAATAAGTTATAAGCACTTGCTGCTTCAACCGCCAGCCCCACAGTTTATGTATAAATCAATACAATATAGCCAACAATTGAGTCTGGGCTTTGTAATAAAATCAAAGTAATTGTGAAAGAACATATTATATACTCCTGTCGAGTACTGAAACACTAGTGAAAGTGCACATATTATTATTATTATTATTATTATTATTATTATTATTATTATTATTATTATTATTATTATTATTATTATTATTATATTAGCAGTTGTCATAAAATATACAAATTGAATCACAATACAGTGCTATAGCTATGTCCTCTGAATAGAGCTACCACCAACAGCTCAAGCCTTGCAAGCCCCCCTGCACTCCACTGCGCTCCTCAGGCAGAGCGACTGAACAACCCTGAGTGTGTACAGATGTAAAAAATAAAAACAAATAAATGTGCTTATTCTAAGCTCTCTGGATAAATCAGGGCTGATGCTAAACGAAACCCACAGACTTTTGCATTTTACAATGCAACAAATTACGGTGTGGATATACCGGACCAAATGGCACGGCTGTATTCTGTCAGAGGTGGTTCTCCCAGGTGGCCTGTGGCTGTTTTTTATAATGTTTTGGACCTGCCTTTTGTTTTATACAAGGAATGCACTGGCAACACAATCACTCAGAAGGACTTCATTTTGCAGCTAGTCCTGGAGCTACGGCAGATACAACGGGCTGGTTAAGAGACTGAACTTTTTAGTAATACACAAAAATGGCACATTTATTAAATGAAGTTTATATTGGGGCTCCCGAGTGGCAGATCCAGTAAAGGTGTTCCGCATGGATTGCAGGATGTACCCTATAGCCCGGAGATTGCAGATTCGAATCCAGGCTGTGTCACTGTCGACCGTGACCGGGAGTTCCTAGGGAGTTGCGCACAATTGACCGAGCACTGCCCAGGTAGGGAGGGCTTAGGTAGACAGGGAAATCAATGGTTCACCACACACTAGCGACCCCTGTGGTGCCTGCGGTCCTGTAGTGGAGCCATCAGATCTGTGTTGTCCTCTGGTGGCCTCGCTGTGGATCCGCAGTGCGAAAAATTATGGATTGGAAAAAAAAAAAAAATATCTTGTCGACGACTAAATTAAAAATAAGAAATTAATAAATAAATAAAAATAAAAAAATGAAGTTTATAACTAAAGTTCAGGGGGAGGGTCAGACACCAATCTCCGGGTCACCAAATTGAATCATTTAATTTACACATTAGCTAATTAAGATTGTTAGCACTACAATTGCCCTCTTCACTTACCTCTTATTTGCATTTTCATTTCATTGAAACCCACTACCTCCCCATCTTCACCTCTTTAAAAAATGTTGTTTTTTGTCTATGGAGGGTCTCCGCCTTGTCCAATCTGCCAGGCAGCGAGCTGTCAAACCAAGTTAGGTTTGATGCCAAATTAATGTGTATATAGAAAATACTTCTGTGCATTTTTGCATACTCTGCATTTTCTCAATAAATATTTGTACTAAAACATGTTGTGACAATTCATCCTGAACCACGCTGAACAAGAATAAGAATGCTACAATATTTACATATTTCAGCAATTTCCTTGAATGTGGTCATTGTTCTTAATGGAGGGATATTTGAATTTAATGGAAGGAAATCATACCTTATAGGTTTATTCAACTTTTGACTCTCATTACTGGTGGCTGTAAAATCAAAACCAATTAGAAACTTTAAAAAGTATCAACACATTGGGAGGCAACTGTGACAGGTCCCGAGCTCAGGGCACCCCCAAAAATTACAAGAAATATAAAGAAAAGTGCACATGATAATTTGGTGAGTTACTGTCAATAATAATGGCAAGTTTCTACAGACCAGATTGACAGCCAATCTACCAATAGGAACATTGCTCACAAAATCGATCATTGGTTAATGCTATGTGTCATGAAGACATTCCTCTTTGAATTAATAACCTATCATAGGTGGCTTAGGAAATACAGGGGTGGGAATAAGTGATGCACATTCAAGTTTGACTGGCTCGTCTCGACGCCGCAGATTTGCTGATCTGCCTCTGTAGCCTGTAGCATCAGAAACAGCAGAGAAAGCACACACAAGTGATATATACATTGAATCTGTAAATTCTAATACTTAATTAAGTAATAAGTAAGACTGTATTTTTTTTCACGGTTATCACAAATTTCACAATTTCTGTGAAATGTACCCATTTTCGTGTAATATGTAGTTCCCTGTGAAAATTCCCATTTCTGAAAGAATAGTGCCAATATATTGGTAAATATTTTTATCACTTAAAAATAAGGTGACCAGATTATGAATTATGACTAAATTCTATCTTCCTCGCCATGGGGCAGCTAGGGGTTTTATTTTAACTTATTTGCAATGTTTGATCTAATATCATATTGAAAGTGAATGCATAGACTGATATCCAGAGTGGAATCTTTTCCTTTTTTTGTGAATAAATTATCTTAGTCTTTGTAATTTAATTTCTGCACAACAGGTATATTTTTTACATGACACAGTAGCAATTCAATAATATCCAATTCCGAGATTCTCAATTCACAAAAAATGTATATTTTATTGCTGACTACTGCTGCAAATCTAGTGCCTTTTCTGCCTAAGAAGCTGCATCTTCTCTATCCGATTTCCACTTTCCATCTTTCTCTATCTCTATGCTATCCTGCAGTGTCCAATCTGGAAAACAGGCCCTTCCTGTATGAAAACATTACATATCTCCATATTTCTATTTATTAAATGGCTACTTCATAGAATTTTGTTTTTTCAAAATATTAAATTTGTTACCATTTAATATAACATGGTATTTGTTCTGTATATATATATTTTTTTCTATTCCAGTTTCTGCATGGATCATTAGGGTGCCGTGATTAATAGATAAAATAGGACAGTTTTTATCAGCCACTTTCTACTGTTAAACTATTACTATTAAAGGTGATAAAATGTGTTAAATATTTTTTGACTGTGTGCAATACATGAAACTCACTAATCAGTTTGTCTGAGTTTTAAATCTGCCCTGATTGCAGAACCAGGAATTTCATTCTGAAGTAGATATTAAGTATGGTAAATAGTAATCCAGATAGAAAAACCCTTTAAGTTTCTCTGAATAGTTGTATTTCCAAATCCCCTCTTTAAAAATAAGGTGACCAGATTTTTAAGTCCTTTAACTTGATGATTGCATGATGAAATGTCCAGGCTGTTCAATTATTTTTAATCTAAGCAGTTTTTCGGTTCCAATCAATGCTCATGAGAAAGTGTCTTCTGACAATCAGAATTAGATAAATATGCATTTTATGAAGACTAATTTCTTTGCTGATCTTGGCAGGAGTTTACTTTGAGTCAACAGTATAGGCTGAGACACGGATCAAGTTGTAATAAGATTAAATCATATTTATTTTCTGATGCTGTCACTTCTTTACTTAAAAAGGGAATACTATTTAATCTTCCTTAATATAGGCATAAGCATTAGCCTATGTAAAATGCACAGAAAAGTTTTTAGATTGTCAGGAGAAAGTAAAGACTAAAGTTTTTAGATTGTTTCTCGTTATCATTCAATATGTTTACATGACAAAGCTGAATCAGAAAACTGATTTTCTTAAAACGTCACTTTTCTGTGTTTACATGATTAACAGTAGAAAATCTAATTAGAATTCAACTGTATACATGGATTGAAGTTTTCTGAAAACGCAGGATATTTTCAATGCAAAGTACTGTAGTAGCCTAAGAACAATTTGATCAGACCGGACATTTCTGTGATAGATAGGAGACCAATTCAATAACTCAAGTGCTTTATCACAGTGTCAGATCTTCAATTCAAAGATTACTATACTATACCTCTATTCAGATTCCCTTCAATCAGCCTTTTCAACAGCTCATCCTGGTCTATATTATCAGTTTCTTTTGCAGACATTATTTCAAATTATCGCATCATTTTAAAACTGGAAAACATTTGCCTCTTCACTATGGGCTATTAACAAATACATACAGACTTTAACAAATGTATTACTTTATCCCTAACTAGAAAAATGGATGCATGCAGACTGATACAGATTATTTCAAAAACCACGTACAGGAGAAAAGGGTCAAAGTGTGCACATGTGCAGTATGCTATTTCAGTATGTGTGTTTACAGGATTTACACTTTGTTAGTTGTCAGAATTTAATCTGAAATTTCTAGGTGCTGTTTTCCGAAAACTGACTTTCAGACTTTTGATATCGGAATTAGTTTTCCGAAAACTTAGTTTTCCCCAAAAAATATCGGAATTCTTATGCTCATGTAAATGCACCGATTGATTGGTATTAAAAAATTCATCATTGATTGTTAACTGAAAAACTGCATATACAATGCAGGAAATGTCATCATCAACTAACATGTTTTTAATAGGCCCCACTCTGTTTTAAGTGATACCTATTGGCCTAAAACATGTGAAAAAAGGACATTTGGAACTACAACCATTTGGAGACTTAAGGGGATCGACCCCACCCCCAGCCCCCCAGGTAATTCGAGTCCTGACTTTTTCCTCTTTTGCTGAAGGAAAAACATATGTTTTTATGTTGTTTTTCATCAATTAAACTTACAGCAGTGATAAAGTAAAATACTTATAAAATATCTTATACTATATAGCTATCACTCGTATGCAACACATATGAGTAAGCCATTATCTAATTTTTTTCCTTAAACTTTGCAGGATAAAATATACTACTTCTATAATACATTTAACACAGAAATAAATAATAAGGGGTCACCAAATTAAAAAGAGATTTATACTCATCTAAGGCAGCTTATTTAAAAATCGTTAAAAAAGAAAGGTAAAATGAAACGAGATTACAACATGAATTTCACAAATGTGAAAATAAGTACAGTAGTCATGCATCCGTTTGCGGTGGGACAGAGTAAGGGCAGATATGTAAAAAGTCAGATGAATGAATCCTGTTTTAAATACCATTATATAGAGATGTAACAATTAATATATTCAGGAATTTATATAAAAATAATAATAAATCAATATGGAAGCAACATAATTCAGTACCCAGAACCATTCACACTATACAATACAGAGGGAAATGAAAAAAAAAAAACAGTTCAAATGACATGTACACCCATGTTTTTAAGAATAGACGTGGCAATTCAGTAAACTATAATGTTGCATTGGAAACTATTAAAAATCACAGAATGGATAAAATGTTTCCCTAGTGTTCAGAATATCGTACATATATTAAGAATAATACATTGTTAAAGTGCAATAAGCCTGCTCTTCACAGAGATGTTAAAGGTGTGTGATGTGTTGTTATTGCTCTCCTCACAGGGAAGGGAAAGCAATTTTGATGGACCATTTTTGTTCTCAAAATAATCATTCAAGGTTTGATGTCTTTTTCCAAAGATCACTTCATTTTTGTCAGATTTGATTCCACACATGAGTTCTCATCTGCTAAAAACAATAACTAATAGAAAAACAACTCTCTCAGCCAGTAACTGAGGCAGGTGTCCTCTTCGCAAATGGTATAGTATTTCAAGAGCTTGCTTTGTATCAGTCAGGGGACATATGCCCAAAGACAGTTCTTTAAGGACTAAATATGAAATGAAATTCAGGTTTCTGAAGCGTGACTCTTACTTAACCAGAGTTCGACAAGCAGAGCAGATAGTAGTTCAAAGTAAGATTTACTTCATTGATTTATTAGCTTCCAGAAAAAGCAGAAGAAAGATTAAGTCAATTCATATTTTAGATTTGTGTCCTTGATGTACAAGGGTACACAGCGTGATACACATTTAAAATGACGTTAAATTGTCCCCCCTGCAACACTCCTTCCCAAGTGAATGTCAAAAAGACTACCAGTATTTCTGCTTTGTGGTATTTCTTTTTGATACTTTTATTATCTCTACTAGGTGCTGACTGTAGGGGGTGGGTAAACCCTTTGGTCTACTTAAAGATAAGACTTATTCAGGCTTCTGGGTGCTGTAAATGTAGCTGTTTTAAAAAGGCACTACAATGTGATGACTGAAATAGAACATGATATAAAAAGTGAATCTCAACAGCTAAAATAGTACAATAGTTAAGCTTACAGTGCTATTTCATATCCATACCAAGTTACTCTTTAAAGTAAGGTACTTGACACATGAGCACCTCATAATAACAACAAATAAAGTGCATTAAAAAATGGATGGAGCTATTTTAGCATTTATTGACAAAAAAGACCACATAAAGACAGATGTACTGGTAAGATAAAGGTCAATAACCAAAGTGTTTAACAGTAAAAAATATTTCTGCACAGTAGGCTGTGGATTACCTCTTGTCTGTGTATGACTCAAGTCTAAAAGGAGTCCCAGGCGACAGGCTGAGCATTAGGCTGAGCAGAAACTCCTTAAAAAATAAATCACCATAGGGATTAAAGGTAACTATTCAGCATGCTGCCCAGCCCAGCAAGGGGGATGCTACTGAACTCTAATGCCACCAAGTGGTGCGCAGATGAATACAAATAAGATACTGACTACTTTTTCAAAGAGAAACCTTAGGGGCTGAGGGGCGTATGGTTTACTGCCAAGACAGATTCTACTGCTTATATAAGGCAGGAGGAATGATTTAACATCCCAGTAGTAGTTCTGCCATCCTACTGCCAATTGAGAGATTTGGAATGGAATAAAATTACATTTTTGAAGTTAGCACATAGAAATGAAACCCATGCCATAGCTTGGACCAGTGACTTCTGCATTACATCTTATTGGAATGCAAAATATGCTGGAATAGAAGACTCCATTTAATCACGACGGGCCAGAGCTGAGGTAATGCCTTAGGATCAGCATACATGCTGACGATAGAAACTGGTTTGTTATAGGCTGGTTTCGAGTTGTTTTAATGTTTCGACACCTCAGCTTTTGCCCAGCCTACAAGACTGCAAAAATCCACCAGGCACAGTATGGTTTTAAAATTAAAAAAAAAAATTAAATTTAAAAAAAAAAGACATGCATGACTTTTTGCAATTTATTTATTCATTTATTTTTTCTTGAGAATGTAAATATTGGGGCCTATTTTAAGGATCTAACCAATGACAGATCTTCATACTGCCTACCATGAAAAACAGTCCCATGTTTATATTCTAAATATTTAACCAGTCTTCCAAGTGTCTGGCCTGGCGTGGTTAAATGAAGTACTCTATTCCAACAAAGTTTGCATTCCAGTAAGATGTAATGCAGAAGTCACTGGTCAAAACTGTGACACAGGTTTCATCTCTATGTGCTAATGTGTAATTGTTTTCCATTCAAAATCTTTCAAACTATTACATTATGCTTTTCAAAAAAGGTATTAGTAGTTTGGTCCACTCATAAGCACATTTAATTAGGCATTAATGAAAGCTACACTCAGTACTGAATGGAGTTTGTTCAATATCTGCACAAAATGTTTTTTTCTTCCTTTAGAAATGTTTTCAGTAGTAGAGGAAACAGGCAGATGCAGGCACAAATGTGGAAACATGGGTTTGATTGTGGGGTCTCTGTGTCGAGAAGATTTAGATAATAAAATAGAACTAATTGATATATCATATTTTTGCTCTTTATCAATAGAAAATATGTTTCTGGAAATGGCTTTAACAATGTCACATGTGTTGTTTTAATATTTTCAGTGACTAAAGGTTGTGACACAAGAACAAGTGGTTTGTAATGTATTTTGAAGTTAATGCAACATGAAAACCCATAAATCAGCATTTTACATAGCAATTACTGCTTTTATTAGAAAGAAATTGGCCACACCACCAACAGGAGTGATTATTAACAGGCCTGTTATGAGTTGTATGCGGTAAATTGCAGGAATCGAATACAAAAAATTAAACCAGTCATATGCATTGCATTGACCCTTTAGAAGGTAAATATACATTTTAAAGGTTTTTTTTAAAGAAAAAATAAAGAAATAAATCGTTTTCTAATAGCGATAGAGCCCTCTCGATGCGGGCTCTACCGTGTAGTAGATGACTTTGACATCCGTTAGTGCCCTCGCCTATGGCTTGGGACGCATAACTCCAGTCGCGGTCATCTACCACACGCAGACAAAGGTATTTGGGCAGTTAAAAAAAATGAGAAGAACCACAAAGAAAGTGAAACAGACTTTAAAAACTGTAAAAAGTTGTCAGGATGTTAACAGGGAAAAGAAAAACTAGCGGTACGTTATTATACAGTTGTAGCAACACGTGGCTCTAACCATATTTCATCAGAGCTGCACATTTTACACGTTATATTACAAAGTACATCCTCTATATAGTATTATGACTGATACTACTGTGAGTTATAACATCTGAATTGTTAAAAGACAGAGAACAGAGTAAAAAAAGAATGATAAATCAGTATGTACAGTATTTATCATGTTCCATTTGGCAATATCTGATTTTAGCCAAGACAAATAGTAATCCAATTCTACAATTTTCAATTCATAATGTATCATACTCAAGAGTCAAACATGGTAATAACACAAAGCCTAGGTTTAAGACGCCAAGAACAGGTCTATAGTCGCTTTTCTTCAGAAAAAGCAGAGAAAAAATTCAATAGCTTTGTGAGATTGATAGGAGCTGAAAAAAGGGGGCGTATCTGAACAATACACATAGCCCTTGCACCACAAGGATTTGCTGAAAAAACGAGTGATCAGAAGAGGATTTACCAGTATGCACGTCTATAAAGAGGTATGTGAAAAATGCAGCGAACAAGGGGTGGGGCTTGGCTGGAGATGCAGTACTGATGTCCTTTTGCTATGCAGTGCCTTTTAAACCTGTTTAACTCTGAAAAATTTAACAGAAAGTGTAAAATAAACACGCGTGTGAAAATAAATTGGACCTGACGTGCTTGACAAGCGCTGAATAAATGGACCGCTAAGGGTTAAAAAATAGAATTTAAAAAAAAAAGATGTGCAGAAGAATTCCACAGAGAGCGTGAGACACTGGTCCATTTAGAATGATTCCAAATATCACTAAAGGGAAAAGAGGGTTACAACTATTTTGAAGTCAGTGTAAATGTACAGTAGTGTAGCTAAGTCCTTTAATGAACCCCCTGAGACTGCCACATATGAATGTAACATGAATTAATATGTAACCCATAACTGTATCCAGAGAAAGTGTTGGTTAAAAAAACCTCACTGCTTATCTGTCTGAGGTGGAGTGTGGTGCTGGTCAAAAATACTTCCCGTTCATCAAAGCTACCTCATGAATAAGTGACAAGCATTCTCTAAAAAAGCTAGAAACAGCTGTCGGTTTGGGAAGGCTAAAGTGAAACTTGAAACCAAACACAATTAAACATGTCTATGGGCCACAAGGTATCAATCCAGTTTATCCCCCAAAAACACTGCGCTTTGACACAAACCATTGTCAGCGCCTGTCAGGCCTCAGGGTGGTAATGAAACAGCGGGAATGAAATGAAAATTGTATTTGCAGGAAACAGGTGCTCTCCCCTCCAGAATAAGATGAAGATGGATGCGTTGAACAATTCATATAATGTTATATTTGTGGACAGTCCCACAGATGGGGTACCTCCGTACAGGTGCCGGGTACATCCACAGCTTTAGTTTGAGACTAATAGTTACTCTGTACGATTTTTATTCCATTTGGTTGGCTACGCTGCAAGATCATGAATTGCAGTACATGTCAAAATTTCTTGAGGAACGAGCCTGGTAGAATGGAAATGTTTCCACAGAATAAGCAGTAACCAACCATGTGTGAATGGTTTATCACTCTAGTCTATAAATAATGGATTTATGTCCCTGGAACCCAATCACAATATATCTTGCTATTTAGTTGTCTTCACGCTTAGTTCCTGCTATTTAGATGTGTTTATGCTTCTTAGTCTGGGGGATTTAAGAGCTTGTCAAAGGTGAGTTTTATAATTAGCACAAATGATTCAAATGCTATGAAAACACAAGTACAGTCTGGAAGTGCTCAACTGTTCAGCAAAATGCTTCTTAGTTCAAAAAGGGCCCTATTTAATGCTCTACGGTATATTTTAATGATTACTGTTTAAATCTATCTAATCTTTATTTAGTTTTTTTTCAGGGGACATTTCACTGTAAATGTCAAATTGCAGCAAGTGGTTATACTAGCAGTGATTGATTCATTGTAGCATGACAAATATTTCTTAGATTTCAGAAAAGATGGATACCTAGCAACTAGGATGTTATGAAGCTCGGAGCTTGTTGACTTGTAGTGTACTAGATTATTGGATTGGATGTGTGGAAATGAGTAGATGAAGTAGCTTTTCAGAGACTAATTGGTATTAACTCATGGGCGATTAAGTGTTCCCTGGGACCATTATAATAGATTTGCAGGACTGGACTACAGCTGTAATGTGAGCCACAGGCTGTACCCCATAATTGCCTCCAAAATAATATTAATACAATTCTCTTTCAATGACCTATTCTGAGAAATAATCGGCCATCACCTGAATTTATCTTTGTACTACGTCTCTGTTGCTTATGCATCCTGTTGCACATGCATCATTGAATGTAAATCCAATACACACATGCACATAGGTATTTGGAAAGCCTAGTTTCTTTTGACAATCAGACACTAGCCAGGGAGTAATTAGACTGTATTTGCATGTTCCTGTTCATAAAGCTTTGTAAGCTATCGCTCCTCCCGTTACAAGTGGGGGCTGTGGATATTGCATCGCTTCACTGGTTTCAACCATTTGTGCCTGTTTCCACAGGCAAGGAGCCATTGTTTTTTAAAGAGTTTCAAATGGCATTTCATTTAGCTTTTCATGATGTTTGCAATAATCTGTATAACAAAAATATATTGCCAACAAAACTAAAGAAACAACTGGTTTCCAAAGTTGTAGATCACTATAATGCTGTTGGCCAATTTAGTCTAAATTAAATATTTATGTGAATGGAAATTAGAACATACATGTGTGTGTGTGTGTGTGTGTGTGTGTGTGTGTGTGTGTGTGTGTGTATATATATATATATATATATATATATATATATATATATATATATATTTATATCCTTAACATTCTTATCCTCACAATCACCAACCAAGAAGATCTACCGCAAATACAGTTTATGTAAAAAGCATATGAAAATAGGACAGGGTAGTTCAAGCTAGATGGTTTATTTTGCAGCTTTGTGGGTATAAAAGTGTATAAAAGATATTTAATTTCTCCAGAATCGCCAATCTAAAAACGCAGCCCCCTCCTCTAAATCATTCTGGCTTGCTCCGATAGTTCTGGGATCTAGACCAATACATTAAGAAGACCCAGGCGAAAAAGAGTTAATAAGCACTCTAGCAATGTACAAAGTTCCATGCTGTGTATTGCCCACTTGGTGGGAAATTAAATGGGCCCTCATTCCTAAAATCCACAGGGTAAAAAAGAGTGGTGTCCCTGTGGAGGTATATAACCAGTTAGGAAAATGTTGAAGCCGTTGCTTCAAATCAGCAAGTTTAAATTGGGACATATTAGCGGACTGAGAGCAGAAGTAGGAATGAAGTACTTCCCAGGTGGTTGCTTTCTGCAGCGGGAGGCAAAGCCATTAAGAGTGTTCTGTACTGCAATTGAGTGAGGAGCTGGAAGAAAGGACTGCAGGGGCACATCCACATCCATTAAATTACATTAATAGAAGCTAGATTAGTTGTTTTTTTTTTTTTTTACAAGTTTTGACATATGCTTAATTCTACGAACACTAAAAGCTGTAATTATTCTCGTAATGCCCCATGCAATAATTAAGGGTATAAACCAACAGTCAGTGATATTGAGGGCAATTTCACACCTAGTCCATTTGACCCTTTGATGTGGATTAAAGTGCGGTTTGGTTTGCTTGGAGTGATGGACAAATGTAAATCAAATGTACATACATAGTACTAATATTGCAAGCCTTGCATGAGCGGAACCTTGCATGTTTAGCAATGAACATCCATCTGGGCATTAACAGGAAGATATCATTTTGGTCACGTGCTCAAATCCAGATGATGAGATTCACTTAAAAAACTGCAGTGTGAAAACGAACGCATTCTGGTGCGATTACAGTCGAGAAGGAGAATTTGAACTAGCTTGGAGGAAAAATGCAGTTCGTTTGAGATCTTCTATTGTGAAACCAGTCGAAGAAACATTTTAGTTTGTTTGCAAGGGAATTCTAAATCGGATCTTCATAAACAAACTAAGTATTAAACAGCCCTCTGAGAACCACGTAATCGCACCAGGATGTGCATCGAACCAAGTGAACCGAGATCACTTGAAATGGTGGTCTTGGTTTGCTTTCAAGTGGATGCCACTTTGCTCCGTTTCAACTTGTTGCAATATGAAACCAAACGTATTCCAGTTCACTTGGAAACAAACCACTTCAAACAGCTAAGCAAATCGTGGAAGTGACATATTTCAGCAAGCACCAAGGAAAGTGTCTCCCCTTGTCAAACACACGCAACGCAGGGCTTGTCAAACACACACACATGTACACAACACACATCACAAAAAAATAAATACTATGGGGATGATTTATTAACTGGCACAACCGGCGCTATTCAATGAAGTTATGCTAATACCAGTGTTTGAGATTTACTAGCAGTATGCACATTCTTTAAGCTTAATAGCAAAGCTGTCACAAGGGGCAAAGAAAAGTCATAGGAAAAATATGAAATGACAACTGAATAATGATTTAGCACATGTATTGCATCTGGCTTTATTGTGCCATATACACTTGTAGGAAAACATTGTGCCAAGACAAAGCGATACTATCTGTACTGACATTAGTTACTGTTGCATTTGCACTGCTCCCCCTCAGTTTATTAAACCAGTTTCTGTTGCATCTGTATTCCATCACACCACACTTCCGCTTTCAACATTCACAACAAGCTTATTGTTTACTATTATTATTATTATTATTATTATTATTATTATTATTATTATTATTATTATTATTATCATTATAACAGCTAAATTGCAATTGATAAAGTTTTTCAGAATCGTGATTGTCTCTAGCATTTCCTCCAAAAGAACAGTGTTTTTCCAACAAATACTTTCAGCATGTTATATTTTTTCGGCAAATAAACAAAGAACACAGACAACAAAAGCATAGACACAGTAAAGTATTCTGTTGGGCAGGATGGAAAAAGTTTTTTCCAGATGGAACATCTGCACTAGTAATCAGCAGAAGAGATGAGTGTTTGGAAATAGAACACTAATCAAGATGAACCTGCAAGTGAACCAAACAAACACAATTGAATGCACTTTAAAAGAAACACAAGTTCCCTTTAACTTTTCTGGTGTGAAACAAACTGAAGCAAACCTGAAAATAATTAGTTTGTTTGCAAGTGAACCCTGATTCAAATCACTTGCAAGTGAACTTAGTAGCAAAAGCTCAAACTGAGTGAAAAATGTAATGTTGTAAAAAGGAACGTTTCAAGATTAAATAGTTTAATATGAAATCATAATGTTTAATGTTTGCCATCATTCTGACTGGTTTTAAATAATTCTCCAATATTTAGGTTTGATAAAAAGCAGATTATATCTGTCTTTGCCTGGCCTGGCCTTGAGCTTGTTTGCAGTTGCCTGCATGTTGCTCTTCTTCCTCGTTCATTTGAAATCATGTGGGGATGTACATTTTCAACTCTGCTGGCCCTGACTGCTCTGCAGACAAGATCCAAATTATGCAGCCATAGCAACAGGGCAGAGGCTGAGTGCAAAACTGGTGACCTTGCACACCTTGTGACCTTTCTTAAGCACTAAGCAAACAATCTAGGCTCCTCTGCATGTATCACTATCGATTCCTTAAATAGGTAGCCTGATTAGATTATGCTTTCATTTGACTTCTGATCTGTTCTTCAGTTGTAGTTGACTGCCGCATATAACAAAGACTAGATCAGCCAAAGTATAAAAAGGGCCACTTTTGATCAAGTTTAATTTGTCTTTGCTGGCAATACTCTGTGCAAGTGTTTGAGTATGAAAGGGAAGGTGCATATATGCCCTTAAGAAGGGCATACATACCTCTTGGCAGGTTAGTTTCAGGCACACGCCATTTACACTTTACCCTTTTCCTGGCTCTATTACTGACTTACAAATACAATTGCTTCCTTCCAACCTTTCACACTTCAGCCCTATTCTCTACTTTGCCCAGTAGTGCTATCTAACACATTGGAGGTCCAGTATACCTTAAAAAGGTTTCATTACAAGCACTGCTGTTTAATAACGCAAGACAATTTGGTAGAGATAGCATACATCACATAACTCATGGCAGGCAACCTAAACTGAAGAGCAGCTACTGAACACAGTCAAATCCTCTTAACAAAGACTTTTAAAAGAGCCACTGCACTACACTATAACAAGCTTTAGTGAATGTTGGAGAACAGAAACAAGAAAAATGTGCAGCTACTTAATGATTCTCTTTTGTTTTGCGAAGAAAGATCCACTATCTTCAAAAGATGTTTAAACACTATAAAAACATTAAAACAAAACAGGTTTACAGATGATCAAACACTGAGCTGATCTAAATCATACTGACGTGAGCTGATCAATAAGTATCTGATAAGAACTGATACTTCATTGCTCATCACAGTTTGACCTCTATTGTATAATCTGTTGTTTTTATCAAGCTCAGGATCTTGGATATTTTTGCAGGTAAGACAATACTGTACAGCGATCAGCATTGTGTTGTTCCGCTTATCACTGTATAAATACAATGTGGTAAGTAGTATTTTACTTTCAGTTGTAAAAACTGCAGTTAAATACTTTGGCTGCCAGTGGCACTGTGTAGAAGTAAATATAAATGCATATGTATTTGTTTATTTATAATACACCAGATGTGACAATAATTATACTGTAGTGTAGCATGGAAAATGAAGCAGGCTCCCACAGGTTTTGCAGGTTTTCGAATTCAGCAGTCTATTAAGCCGGGACTCTACACTTGACAGGTAAAACGTGCTGCTTTACCAGCCAGTGGTAAAACTACAGCTGAGCAGTATAGAGCTGCTCAGACAGTGACAAATAATAAAATAAAATAAAAAAAAACAGTCCAAAGCATACTGACAGCAAATAAGTGCAGTCTCTAGTCCTTTTTAGTTCTGCTTCTCTTTGGGTCTCCTTGGCTGTTTCTTCTGCTTTCCTTTGTTTCACTACAGCAGCAGCTTGCAGTAGCCTGTTCATTTTCCTCGTGGAGCCCAGCAGCAGCAGCCCTTTATTTATCCCTACATCCACGGCATGTCCCCATTTCATCCACCACCATTCCCAAGCAGACAAGGCTTCCCGTTCTTGATCCCCTGATGGTTGCAACATGTCATCTCTTTGTTTGTGACAACAATGTTGCAACCATTCCCACTCACACCGCAAGCCGAGCTTCTGGTTGGTGTCGATTCTCCCATCTCTGACGTCCCTGAACACCTGCTGCTATTGAACTGTTGACTCTGGGTCACAGAACCTTCCCAAACGCAGTTACAGCAGGCCCAGTGTCGTTACAATACACTCAGAAATAGTCCTACATACAAATGTATTTTTTTTATTTTTATTGTTCTCATTTTCAGTTTTAGTCTTTTTTGTGGGGCCATTCCTCTATGATCCTTTTGGATATAGAACCAATTCCCGAACAAGGTTGGGCAATTATTCTCTATCAAAGTCTGTTAGACTTTCTGTCTTGCCTGTTGTAACTTAAACTCCATGATGCAACCTTTATTTGTTACACAATTATTAGCATTTTCATTGCTAATAGTAACACTTGTTTGGGATTACACACTATAACAGTAATGTACTTGCAGGCATACATTTTCAACCTTTATATATTGTTTAGTAGTAAATATTTCATAAGCTGCAGTAGGGGTCCACATTATAAAGCTCATGTCAGCCTCATCATATCTTTTCACCTGTCTTTTTATGTCACAAAGCGTTCTTTCCCTATCGTAGCCTGGTTCAAAATAAATTCTCCTTATTTTGACAGCCAGATCCCTCATTACCGCTTTCTTATCAAGTCCCCCTCTCCTGTCAGCTGTCTGGCTGTGATTGTCATTATGTAGAGTGAAAACACTTTGCTGTTAGCGAAGAATGGCATTCTATTAGAATGTGACAGATGTGTCTTGACTGACGCTGGTCTGTGCCTTCACTCAGAATCAGAACACCGAGAGACTGGGATTGAATTTAGTACAAAGGGCTGATTGTTTAAAGTTACTGATGCTCAAGCTTCACAGTATAAGATCTGATATGTTTTGGTAGGGAGGTGCAAGGGTAGGGGTTGAATATACTGTGATTACAAGAGCACACATATCATTGCCATTCATGTAGAATTTATCTGACCAATGTACAGAAACAGCTAAGTTGACTCCCTTATTAATGAAAAGTGAAGCTCTTTTGTAAATATCAGATTGTTATATGACGTATCTCTTTATTTAACTAGTCAGATATCTTTTTTCAATGCTGTCTTATTTTTAATTTAATTGTTTTAAATGTTGTTTTTGTTTTTTGTTTTTTTTTTTCTTTTTACATTTCACTTACTACTTAATGGTGTGCGATGATTCTAAAAGGTTTAGGGTTCTGTTGTGAAATATTGATGTATTATAATTCTCTCTAAACCTAGCTTTGAGCTTGTCTGTAGAGCCTTAAATGCCAGCACTGAACAGTTTCCTCATTTTATTCAAATAATGTGACAATATGAGCATTCAAAAATGTGTGATTTATATCCTTTATTTACCTACCTGCATGAAAACCTCTGGGTGGGAGAATTTACATGTTTGATCAGTAATTAGTGATATAAAAACAATATGCACTCATGTGTGAAAATGTTTCACCACTGTGTGCTTTACTTAGGCATCTTAAACAGCTTCTACAAAGTTTTGTGTATGTTACGATTTGTGGCTATGTGTTTGTGATAGTGGTTTTATTTCATACATATAGTAAATATGGACTGGAGATGAGGAGTACAATGGCCCCCCAACTATGGCCCCCAAGGGAAGAACTACAGTTACCAACAGGGGACTATAATGCTTGAAGTCACAGTCTGAGGGCATTGTCCCCTGGATGTAACTATAAAGGGGCCTTTAGTTTCCCACTGTGAGCCGAGGTCTGCAGTTCATATTTGCTTTATGAACCAGTCAAGAAAGTCCATAGCACATAGTTATTGAAGGTTTTTTTTTGGCATAGAACTGTCCATCTGACTTTCTCTCTGTGGCATAGAATTCTCAGAGGAGACTGTTGAGTTTGTGAATGTCGTATTTATTGACGCTGTTGTTTTTACATCGATTTTTTTTAAAAACACTAAATGTGAAGTTTTTATGAATATTTTAGTTTTTGCTGCATCTTTGTTTTGTAGTCTATTGTGTAATTAATTTTCTGTTGTCCTCCATTTTGCTTTGCTGTCTGTCATATATAAATAAAGACAATGACCATTACAAATAAACTGCCACCATGCAATTCTATACAAACTACAATGGCATTTCATCCACGGTTATAATTGTTGAGACATGGAGAGTTCCTGCCTGCTTGTCTCTCCCACCCTCCCCCTACCCTCACACACGCCACTCAGGTTCGAGGGATACCCTGCATTTATGTAGGTATGCAGTACAGAGAACAAGGAAGATACTATCAGGTATCGCAAAGGAAAAGAACAAAGAGCTATCACATGACACTATTATGATTGTCACTATGATACACATTTTTTTTTTCTCTCCTACAAACTGCAGCGCTGAACAATTGTTAAAGTTCAGTACACAAAATCATCCTTAAGAGAAGACTCCACCAATAAATAACAATACTACCTTCTCATGTAAAATAGTACTTTGAACAGATCAGTCTGTTTACAGAAGGGTCCCGTTCACAGATCAATCTGGGAGAGTATCTTCTTTGTGAGAATGCTGGCAGGTCACTAGCCTCAATAGCTGGTGGTGGAGTATTTGTTAACAAGCACAATGCAGCCCTGGATCATGGTGTGACACTGACTTCAGGATAATTCAGTATTTGTCTGCTTGCTGGTGCTCTGGCCACAGTGAAGTGAAGCACCATTTGCTAAGAATAATCTTACTGATTACTATTTCCAAGAAAGCAAATAAAGGATAGGAGAACGTAAATGGCAGTGATCCACTACCCATTGGAAGATAAAACAGCCCTTTCACCATATTGAATTTAGTTTTACCTGTACAGGTACCATATTGAGACACAGGTGGAGTCAACAGACTCATTGTTTGTGAAGAAACAGAAAACAAATGCAAAACAGCACAGGCCAACAAGCAAGATGGCAACCAGTTAGGCACATCTCAGTATCTGAGCAGCATTAAAATAAATAAATAAAATAATTTCAAATATCATGATTAAAAAAAAAAAAAAAAAAAAAAAACTTTTTAAATAGTTTCAGAAATAAGTCCTTTAAGTACCACTCACACACATGTTTTATAATTATTTTATGATAAATATATTTTGAACTCCAAATCTGCATGCCATTTTAAATCTAAACATACTGAAGGTTCACAAAACATTAACAAGGTTGATCTAAGTTATTTGTTATGATTAAAAGAGAGTAGAGTTTATCACTCTCTTTATCTGTACTCTGTTGTACCATTTCCCCAATCAGTAAAACATTTCAAACAAGTAACATATATAAAAAGAAAAAATACTATAATCAAGGTTCATTGCTTAAATGCAAAATAAAAAGAAAAAGAAAAAATGAAAAAATGAAATATTATTCGATATTTGCTTGCCTTCCATTTTCATGTGTGATTATGTCTGCAGCTTTAGAACACACCACAGGTCTCAACAGGTTAAGCACCATTGAGTTAATAGAGCAGAATGTGTATCAGTCAATCAAATAACCAACAGCCTACATGGCTGTACACTACAAAAGAAGTAGTGGCTTTAACTAAAACAGCTTGCCACTGAATGGCTTTGCTTCAAGAAAGGGAAGATGATGCAGGACATTCTATGTCATGCTGTGACAACCAATATCTGTACTCTTTCATAGCTCTCATAAGCGCTTCACACAGCCCACATGGAAACCAATATGCATTGCACGGCTGGCAGAAATTCACTGTACAAATCCACACATGCTGTGGCTTACCTAGACAATGTAGATTGTTGACTATTTAAACTGGCACAGAATAAGCCATGGAACACACATCAAGGCAACGCCTTTGAAGCCCATTACGTGGTTAATTAACTATGAGTAGATATAAAGCTGTGTGTGTTTAAGACCTAAGTTCATTCATTGAGCATTGTATCGCTCAATGATAAACTCACTGTTAAATAATAAGTAGATTCTATATATATTATATATATATAGATATATATAGTATAATATATATATATATAGATATATATATATGATATATATATATACTGACGACAAAAGGCTTAGACACATTATAGGGGTTACAATATATATATATATATATATATATATATATATATATATATATATATATATATATATATATATATATATATATAGCTCTGGAGAAAATTAAGAGACCACTGCAAAATTATCAATTTCTCTGGTTTTACTATTTACATGTATGTGTTTGGGTAAAATTAACATTTTTGTTTTATTCTATAAACCACTGACAACATTTATCCTAAATTACAAATAAGAATATTGTCATTTAGAGCATTTATTTGCAGAAAATGACAACTGGTCAAAATAACAAAAAAGATACAGTGTTGTCAGACTTCGAATAATGCAAAGAGAATAAGTTCAAATTAATTTTTAAACAACACAATAATAATGTTTTAACTTAGGAAGAGTTCAGAAATCAATATTTGTTGGAATAACCCTGATTTTCAAGCACAGCTTTCACGTGTCTTGGCCTGCTGTCCACCAGTCTTTCACATTGATGTTAGGTGACTTTATGCCACTCCTGGTGCAAAAATTCAAGCACCTCAGCTTTGTTGGATGGCTTGTGACCATTCATTTTCCTCTTGATCATATTCCAGAGGTTTTCAGTGGGGTTCAGGTCTGGTGATTGGGCTGGCCATGACAGGGTCTTGATCTGGTGGTCCTCCATCCACACCTTGATTGACCTGGCTGGGAGTGGAGTAATGGTGCACCAGTCAAAAATATCAAGAGCTCTGCATAACACTGGCCTGTATGGGAGGGTGGTAAGCCGTTACTCAAAAAGTACCATAAGAAAGCACGTCTGGAGTTTGCCAGAAAGCATGAGAGTGACCCAGCTGTGATGTAGGAAAAGGTTTTGTGGTCAGATGAGACCAAGATAGAGCTTTTTGGCCAAAACTCAAAGCGCTATGTGTGGGTCAAACCTAACACTGCCCATGCCTCAAAACACACCATCCCTACAGTGAAGTATGGTGGTGGCAGCATCATGCTGTGGGGATGAGTCTTATATGTCACCTTATAATAATTGATTTTGAGTTTAAGTGTTTTAAAAAAAAATATCGAACAGAACGAAATTTCAATGTACCATTTTTAATTCAGTAATATGAGAAAATTGGTCAGGGATCTGAATGCTTTTGCAAGGCACTGTATGTATATATATATATATATATATATATATATATATATAATATATATATATATATATATATATATATATATATATATATATATATATATATATATATATATATATATATATATATATATACACACACATCGATAAATACACTGTAATTTCTATATATAGATTTGTGTTACTGTAGTTTGTAAAGCCCTTTGTGATGGTTGTCCACTATGAAAGACACTATCAAATTTTAAAAAATGGATTGATTGATTGATATATACTATCATTTCAATATTGATATCCCTTGCTATTTTACTGTGTTTACAATTATTGAGTTGTTCTGAATTATGTTGCTCTAGTATTGTTGTTCTCATTTTTTCTCTATATATGCCTTCATCTGGCTTTGAGCTGCTTTGAGCTTGTTTAGCTCAGCCTAAGTTGTGACTAACAGCCTTCTCATTCCAATTGAATCATGTGATACTATAACCTTTCATCTCTGTCAGCTCCACCTGTCCTCTCTGTCTGTGTAGAGTAGGTGAGGCTAGCAAAGTTGGTACATTGAATGGAATGAAGAATTATGTTTAACACTTAGGATGCTCCAAACAAGCACAAAGCAACTCAAAGTCTGATGAAGGCAGAGCATTATAGTTTAATATGGGAGCAATAGAACCACCCAGAATGAATTCAAATGCCATAATAGATTAAGTTAAATGTGGGCATGGCACTATTTTAAAAAATAATAAAAAATAAATAAAAAATGATATATATGTTACATTTTTGTTTTTCCCCAATGACTGGGTATACTCTTGTCCAGTCCTGTGTGTATAATGAATATTTTGCATTGTACATCATCTCTTTTGCCTTGAACTATCTTCCCTTTTTTTTTTTTTTTTTTTGTTTTTTTTTTTTTATATATCAAATGTGTTTATTTATAATATTTATGAAGAAAACCCCAGAGACAACAATTTTGTTTCAAGTGGTCCATGATATGTTTTAACTACAACTCTGGATGTCATTTTTAATCTAAATATACTGTAGGTTCATAAAACATTTGCAAGATTTACAGTAATTTACTATGTTTAATAAAGGGTGGTCCTCTGTCTGTGAATATCATGTTCCCATGTTCTCTATTCTGCTTATAGGAAAGATTTGTCAATGTCAGAACAACCCGTACTAATACCATAAGATGGTAGTCAACTGCCCATATTCAGGCAATCCAAAATCAGAAGGATATTAAAAGTCCACAAGCTATTACACTTTAAAATGTAATGCATTCCATATAAATTAATACCTTTAAAAGCACATTTCATTGTATTCAGATATTTTCCTGGTATTTTGAAATTGGTGGTGGGGAGGATAAATGGTATGAAAATGCATAATAACATAAGATGACCCTACTGTATATAATAATCAAAGAAAACTGACAAATAAATAACATACTGTGCACATACATTATCTCCCACCAACAAAGATAAAACTAACAGGTGTCTGTGTCATGGATATAACGTGTCACCATTATGCAAGCGTCATATACAGTGAATGGGCAAGAAACAAAACTGCAACCTACTGTGCAAATATCATACAGTAATGGACAGTTTAATGGGTTTTTCTCATGTATAAACCAGTGCATTAGCCTTTCACATCTTGAGGTCAGGGTTTTAATCTGGTTTAGGGCACAAGCACAATTTGTTTAACCCTCGGTGGGTGCAGACTATGTAAAAAAGATGTCAAGTTTTGTCCTGGCAATGAGACTAAACTGTTCCATCAACCTATGTTCTCTTGTTTCCATTTGCCAATGAGATTCAGTTGAAAGCAATATGAAATCATTCCTGTTTGTAATTTGAACTGAGATTCTGGCAGTACAAGTTTGGAATGCAGACTGAGAAAATGTGCTCCAGCACTGTATGGTGGAAGAAGGTACATAATGCAAGACCAATTCATAGGATGCAAGAGGCAAGTATTAAACTGTATTGCAGGAAAAAAAAAAAAAAAACTATATATCTAGGCAAATAATGGGAATTAATTATGCTATCAGGAAATTGTTGGAGGTAGGAGACTAATATGTAAGTGTAATTCTACGAAGCATGATCTGTAGAGGCAATCTTTCACTGCAAATGAAACCAGCAGCAGTTCAAATTTAATACTGGAACAAGATAAGTCATCTGTTTTAAGACTGGTTTTGTGGTGCAGATGCTAACATTGCCAGTGCCAGAGCTATACAATCTGTTGTGTGTCTCCCTGAAAATGACTATTTTTTAAAGGAAAATGATTTTCTTCCTACCTTTTTACCCAATATGTTTGTTCTATTAATGGGGTCCTTAAGGTGTGGTGTGACCATCTCTACCTCTGTTTAAGGCAAGAGAAGAAATCTGCACATGCTCAGTGGCAGTATAGCTGAAATGTTAAAACCTGAACCCATGGACTGTTTGCTATAATATATTCTATGCTATGGATCTACTGTAAATGTAAAATTATTGAGATATATTTTCTTAAACTTTAAGTAGCTCTTTTTGGGGTCTTCAATATAAAATGGGGAACGCTATGACCTGACTGTCTGTATGTTTTTCACACTCTACAGCTATGGTTAAACGTTTTGCATCACCTATAATTTTAGGATTGAGACATAATTATATATATATATATATATATATATATATATATATATATATATATATATATATATATATATATATATGTGTGTGTGTGTGTGTGTGTGTGTGTGTGTGTGTGTGTGTGTGTGTGTATATATATATATATATATGTGTGTGTGTGTGTGTGTGTGTGTCAAGATAACTGAAATCTTTTATTTAACATCATGCAATCAAAGAAACTACAAAATGATATCGCAAAAGTGTACTGGAAGCCGTAATAGTAGCACAATATTTCATGTGACATTTTGAAACATCACATTTTTAAATTTTTGTCAGTTTTTAGTGAAGTGTATGGAAAACTACAAAGCGGTATGTAATTCATTATGTTAACATAACTTTATTCAGCAGTTTCCATTCACCTTTATGAAGCAAAATGAGTTGATGCAAAATCTTTGGTCACTATACATGCTGAAACGTATCATGCTCTTCTCACATTCTAAATAAAGGGTGCGTTGGCCAAACAAAGAAGTATCGTGCTGGTTTTTAGCTAGCACATATAGCAATTGTTTCCTCTAGTTTAACATGTTTTTCACAGACTTACGTCTCTCCTCTGACACTATCTGACTTAAAAAGCCTGGAATATGTCTTTTATAGTCTGTGGCTGGAGCCTTAATTACCTAATTTGATACAATAATTACCTTATGGCTCCAGCCACATTCCCATGAGGGTACTAGAGAAGGGGTTCAACCCCATCCACACCAGCTACACTTTATGAGACCGGCTTTTTTAGCCAGTCTCAAATAGGAAACAAAAGATGGACGGCTTTCTTCTGTCCACACAAAACACACACACACACACACACACACACACACATATATATATATATATATATATATATATATATAATACAAAAATACTGGCTTCCATCGTCGTATTAACATATAAATCATAATACAAAACAATATTAAACAAAGGGGCAGGACACTCCACCACATCCTCTAAACTTTAAAAAAAACTATATTTTGAACCTGCAATGAAACCTGGCTGCACTGAAACTTGGCTTGCTTTCATCACAGCTGACCTCTGTGCCCCTGGTTACCAGCAGAAAAGGGAGTTTAGCATTCAGTTTGTTCACCTGATGTGCCATGATTCTGCTACTATTCATCTGGAAAGCACAGCTTGTTTTCTTTCCTAAAATTTTCATTTCCTGTCCTCGCAGGGTTTGATGAAATCTATTTCTTACTTCCTTGACTGCTTGTGTGATCTGACAACAAGTATCAGCATAAATGTAGCTGTCCCAGGTGCTGTAATTTATTTTTGTCAAAGATTTCACATCTGATTTTCTGGGGCTTAAGATGGCTAACACGGCAAACTCTTTTCAGATCTTAAAACTAATTTTGTCCTTGACTGACTTTGTAAAGCATATGCCTCCATGGTCTGAGAATAAACATTTTGGAGTCAGAGGCAGGCTGTGTTCATGGAAAGAAACTTTTGAGTTCCTGTTTCTTCAGGTGAAGCCAAATAATCCAAATAAAAGTACCATCATTATTTTTTGCTCTGTTCCTACAAGTTATCTGCAAAAATGTGTACAAATACCTACTGGTTTCCCACTGGATACTAGACAAGAAAAAAAAAAAAAAGATACACACATTTTGTTTACAGCAATTAAATTAATTAAGGGTTGTTAACAACAAAGTGCTTTTCAGTATTTTAACTTTAAATTGACCAGTACTGATAATTGCTGAGATTTTCAACAGGGTGGCTTTTAAAGATAACATTTTCCATGGAAACTAACATAATGAGTGCTTTAGAATTCAGATTACATATTTGCTCAAGCACAGAAGGAGATTGAGAGAAATTATTTAATAAACACTAATTATCAACTTTTCAGTTAAAGACACAATGCTCTTTGTGACAAGTCTGCTTGTGATGTCAAAAGGTATAAACACACAAGCAGATAAATACATTCTTAATGGAGTAATATTTCTTTCACTGTCCTTGTCCTGCCAGTAGAATTGCTTGGCAAACAGCCTTAAAGATCTTTAACCCTTTTCCCATTAGACTCAGTTGCAATGAAATAATCTTCCATGAGGAATCATTTGCAGCTTGTTTTTCACAGAAACCAGAAATGGTGCCTGTGGGTAAGTTCAGAGGTTATCAAAACTCAAATATGGTTTTCTATCCAGAAGACGGTAATGTGAAATAACTTACAGAAAAAAATAAAATTCCAAAAAAGTGCATCGACCTTGAATCATAGCTGTGCCAGAAAACAGTATTTACTTCAATAGCATCACGATGGCTTTCAAAGTAATATTGTACTGTGGTCGTGATAAAGTAGCAATGTAATCTATGACCAGTGTGTAAAATCAAAATGTCACAGCTGTGGTACCATTCTGACAATGCACCTACCCCAGTGCAAACATTTATCATTAGTACACACTTCTGTACAGCATTGCCAATTGTGTCAGCAGTAAGATTTCATATTTTTTTTTTTTTATATTTTTTTAAATCTAAATAAAAGTAAATGCCCTGTAGGGTCAAAGAATTTGTATACTTTATCACCTAATTGAGTCGCACAGCTCTTCTTTTGCATGACCGACCCAGGCACTATTTTCTGTGTTTTTTTTTTGTTTTTTTTTTGTTGTATATTATCAACTACACTTGGAAACCTCTCCAGAATGTGGTCCACATGAGCTGCAATAGCCCTTCAGTACTTCACCACCTTGATGATCCTCCTGCCCTCCTGCTATGGTGCGCCAAACTGTCATTTAGATATATCTTAAAATGAGGGTTAAAAGGGATTTAAAGTTATTTGTAAATCATTTTAAGATATCTTCAAATAACTTTCCATTTATTTAGAGATATCTCTAAAATATTTTAAGATATCTCTAAATGTTAGTTTGGAGCGCCATGCTAGCACAATCCATATGGTTTCCATAGTATTTAAAGATATCTGTAAATCAATTTGAGATATCTTTATTTCATTTTTAGATATTTCAAATTGATTTACAGATATATTTAAATTATTTTTGGATATCTTAAAAACTGCACAATTGAAGATATCTGGAATTCAATTTGAGATATCTTGATATGTTTTACAGATATCGTTAAATATTTCAAGATACCTTAAAATGCAATTTGAGATATCTCTAAATGATCATTTGGCTTGCCATACTCTTGCCCCCACCTGCCATCTCCTGTTTCTCTCCTCTTTCCATTGTTGATGTTTCCCGCTTACTGTTGAAATCAACTACTGCCACATGCCCCCTGGACCCCTGGCCGACTAACCTTGTCCATCTCTGTGCTTCTGATCTTGCTTCCTCCAATTATGCACACTCTTAACCTGTCCCTGGACTCTGACTCGGTTCCTACTGCCCTTATGCTTGCCCAAGTTATGTCGTTACTCAAAAAAGTTCCCCTTGACCTGGCTCTTATCTAACTTCCATCCCATCTCTAATCTCCCTTTTCTCTCAAAAACTCTCAAAAGGGCTGTAGCCAGTCAGCTGATGAAACATCTCAAAGATTACAATCTGCTTGAATTTCTACAGTCTGGTTCCTTACCAGATGTAAAAAAATGTTATCACATCACCCCCCATCTTGCCCAGCTGCACTGGCTACCTGTAAAGTTCAGGATTATTTTCAAAACTCTCCTGCACACCTCCCATGCCCTTCATTACACAGGTTTCGAATACAACCTCAACCTGCTGACCCGCTATGTCCCTCCCCGCAAGCTGAGGTCCTCCTACTCTGACCTGCTTGTTATCCTCAAGCAAAAGTGCACAACACTTGGAGAATGCTTGTTTAGCTTCATGGCTCCAACTCTTTGGAACTCTCTCCCAGCTTTGGTGCGTGATGTTCCCACCATCGCTCACTTTAAATCAACTCTCAAGACTGTTCTCTGTTCTCTCTTGCTTTCCATGCTCTTTAAGCCTGACATCTGCTATTAGATGCTGTGTTGCTGCTACTGTTTCATGTATTATGCTACTATCATGTATAATGCACTTTCCACTGTATTTAATGTACTATTTCATTTATTATGCTACTATCATGTATTATGCACTTTCCACTGTATTTAACGTATTATTTTTTACTGTATAGCCTGTATTATGCATTCTCTGTATTTAAAGTATTTTGGATTTTCTTGTTGTTACTGCATCTTGTAAAATGCTTTGTGATGGTAAAATAAAATAAAGATTGATTAATTGAATTAAGCTAATAGGAAAGACAAGACCCCACTCTTTTTATAAGTTTTCACTATGTACCTGCTGATATGTGTTGATTGGAATACCTCTTCTGACACATTCTAGTTCAGTTATCAGTAACATCCAGATGCCCTAGCTTCATTTCACCAAGTCTAAGGTTTATATCAAAAAGCCCTGTTCCATTGATTAGTCCTCTCTCTCCGTCAAAACGTGCACCCCTTCTGAAAGAGATCAAGGTTGATACAGGCTGTTAAAAATACATTGAGTAACCAATGTAAAGGTAACCATGGTCACCAAATAACCAATCAGGATGTGTGTAATTGTCCTGAAAATCAGCTCTGAAGTGAATTTTGTTAAATAAAATCCTATAGACTTTAACTAATATATATATATATATATATATATATATATATATATATATATATTTAATATAATAGATTATAATATAATTAAGTATATATATATATTTAATTCAATAGTTAACACAAGGCTTATTTATAGAATATGTGAAACGGTGGACCAATAATGCACAGAATGTATTGAGGGGTGGGGACAATTTCCCCTCCAGGTGAAATGCCCAAGCAATTGTAACTGAAAGAATAGCTTGCAAGCAGATATTTCTTTAAAGCTTGCTTTTGTTAAAGGCTTCAAGTTCTTTTACATTAAGAGCCTGCATACTTCTTTCCTCAGGACTGGTTACAGATTATTGACGCCCATATGCATTTGACCGGGGTTCTTGTTTAATTGTAAAATAGGGAGAAAACACATATACATTTTTGATTTGTAACAAATTAAGAACAGTATCAGTCAGGACAATACATTTTTACTCTTTATAAAAAACAAAAGAAAACATGGATTGCATTTGATTTCATTACATAAGAAAGAGCAGTTCTTGTATTTTAAATTGTGAGAAACAAAAACCAAGCAAAGTCCATATATAAATAAATAAATAGTTTAGGACATTACTTACCTGTATTATTTATTTATTTTAAATAAATATGTAGCACATATGTATGCTTTTGTGATATATATTTAAGTCTTTAATGAAAACACAGGTCTTTGGCAGTTTTTGGTTGGTTTAAAAAACACAATTTGTCTACTTTGTGGCTGGTTATTTCCAAAATTTGGCAGGGTGTTGCAAAAAAAAAATCTGGCAGCGCTAGTTAAGGCATGGGTAAGCTTTTGCTACTATAGGTATATATAGTGACAGTTACTAGTTTGATCTTTAAATGAAGCACAAGAGGAAAACACTTAATGAGTATTGTGCAAAAACCCTGATCGACGGCTGAAGTCTCCTCGGCAGAACGAAACGGGCCTGTCTGCCTTGCCTCCAGTGACTCTGAGTGCTGAAGCAGGAGAGGGGCGGAGCTCAGAATAATAAGTGTATGTTAGTTCTGTTTAACTACATAATGTTTTGTTCTGTGCATATTATTTTTACTTGTATGTGTATGCTATACATGTTTGTGTACATGTAATATGCTGTGTTTTCTACGGTTTATTTGAGACAATTTTTTGCTTTTGCTTCGCTATGACCAAACATTATTTCAATTATAATGTTAGCAACCATGGTTTTCTTGCATGTCGAATATGTTAAAACTGTTTCACTAAATGAGACGTTTCTCAACTGAATAAAAAGTACAGGTTTTTTTAAGCATAAAGGTCAATTTCACCTATGCTCTACTTGAATTGAAAAACAAAGATCGAAAAAAATACGGTAAATTCTTTAAAAAATAAAAGTCGATATTTCTCATCGATTTAAAAAAAATAAAAATTGAATAGTAGCAAGCCTACTTATAATATTAGTACTGATTTTTGATCTGTCAGAGATTTGTCTGAAATATACCTATAAATCTAGAACAGTTGCTATATAACATGGTGCTCTAAATAGCCCTAGAAATACAACACATTAGTTTGCTTACATGTTAGACAGAGTAGATTAGCAGACAGAATAGGCACATCAGATGACCTTCCATTGATTTAAACAGGTGCCTATATTAGATCATCAAAGTCACCTTTCTACATAACACATGGATTGTATTTTCCTTCTAATGTTTTAATTATCTATTATAAATTACCTGGAAAACTGCCTGTCGTTTCCATTCCCTTTTTCTGTTTGTTGACTGGTTCTATGGTATTAAAACCTTGAGAGCTATGTTCTTGTTGACCCTGTCAGGGGATGTTTTTCAGATTTCAAACACACACTGTGCGTGGTTGAAACTTTACTGTCACACTGTCAGTCAAGGCATAGATCCAGAGAACAAGACGAGTAAGAGACAGATACCTGGTATCTGCTGTATGCAGTAGATAAGAGCACAGGCTGGTACGATATTTTAAACCACATTCAAAGCATATGTTTGATCTAAGCTCAGTGCTACCTTGGATGCCTAGTTCTTTGTAAAACAAAGCCTTACTGCTAAGTAGAAAATGCGAATGATCGTGTTCCCAGGGCTTACTGGGGGCAGAGCCACTCTTGTAAAATAATAATAAAACGTGCATCCTGGGAAGGGAAAAAATAGAACTTGACAGCTTCATACTGTTATGCCAAGCCATTCCTTGCTACCTAGAAACAAGGAGAAATATGCACTGACTACAGGGTGCTCCTCGTTTCTCAAGGCAGGAGGACAAAAATCACAAACCTGTTTTTATCTTTGGGATTGTACAGGTCAGACTGTGTAACTCTACAGTATACTTGATTGAAACAATTTATTTTAGTCACTTGGTATCAAAGGCAAAACCCTTTTGGTCACACTGTTTATTAAACTGAACCTCATTACAGAGTAATTGTAATGAGCATTAATTGTTAATGTTGATTAGGTTTAGGTTAGGGTAGTCAAGTAAAATGTATTCAATACAAAATGACTATAACAATTATATTTACAGGATATTAATGCATGGTAAACATAAATCATTGTAATCTTAATCATAAATCACAGTCACCTTATGTAAAGCCAGTGAGACTTAACATTAACCTTAAATAAAGAATACTATTTCACCCTATACAGTTAAAGTAAATATTTTAGAATTCGTAGCTACCGCTCTTCGATGTAGTACAAGTACTACAGTAGCATAAAGCTATGCAACCACCTGATGGTAAAAATGATCAAATCACTTTATTAACATTAACCCTTAGCGGTCCCTTTATTCAGCGCTTGTCAGGCACATCAGGTCCAATTTATTTTCACACACGCTGTTTATTTTACACGCACTGTTGAAAAGATTTTTTCACATTAAAACAGGTTTAAAAAGCACTGCATATCAAAAGGACACTCAGTACTGCATCTTCAGCCAAGCCACACCCCTTGTTCGCTATATTTTTTACATATCTCTTCATAGTCATGCATTCTGATAAATCCTCTCCTGATCATTCGTTTTATCACCAAACTCCTCAATAATGCGATCCAAATCATTGTTTTATTACTATACCATCTCAAAATGCTCTGCAAACGTCTGATATTCTTTGAGCACTGAATGCGGAAGCAGCTATCTTCTTTGTTTATGTCAGTGTTATCTCTGTGGTGCAGGGGCCATGTGTATTGCTCAGAACTGCCCCTTTTTTCCAGCTTCTCTTGGCTCCTATTGGTCTCACTCGGCCATTGAAAGGTTTTCTCGGCCTTATCTGGAGAAAAAAATGACTACAGACCTGTGCTTGATATCTTTTTGATGATGTCGCAGAGGGTCAAACATCGGACTAGAAAGGGAAAATTGTAATGTTGGACCGCAAAGGGTTAAAGCATGGTCTGATCAGTTTCTGAGTGCCACAAATGTGTTTAAATGTTACTTCTGGTTCTAGCCACAGTCATGTATATAGTAACAGTATGCGTGTGTATGGCAGAGTAAAGGATATTCTGCACACCACTAGTAGTGCTGCCATTATTTTTTATAGTACTTTTGACTACCCAGCTGTCCATTTATTTAGGAAATTTCCATGTGAAAAATGCTGAATGTGAATGTAGCATTATAATATAGATCACAACATGACATTATTTTTTTCCAATGGAAGCATTATATAAGTAGAAGTAACATAATGTTTTACAATGGCAGCATTATAATACTTATATCACTTATATCAGAAATTATTTTTTTGTGTCATAGATTTCAAAGCAAGCAAACTTCAAACCCTCATAAATGCTAATGTCTTTAGTACAGATACATCAGAATATACATTCAATCACGTCATATACAGTATGTTCCCTAGTTTCAGGCACTGGGGTATGAATTATTATCTGTGAAGTGCAGGTACAATAAATAAATAGTTTGTTTTGACCAGTAACAAACCTGACAAGATTACTGTGATCAGCTGTGCTGCATTAGACAACTGGCAGGTGTGCCGAGTAGCGCTGATCATGGGGTGGAGTCTCCTAGTATATAAGGTCTGTCAATTTGTAAGTACGGGGCCTTTGAGGTAACCAAACCTTTGTTACTGAGCCATGTGTTTTGTTTGTGTGCTACGTGTTTTTGCTTGTTGATCACCCGGAACCGGGGTCAGAGTGAGCTGTCACACCAAAGAGTTGTCACAGTACTGCAGGCACTTTCACCTTGGACATCACACACCTCATACAACTGAACTGGACACTTCAGCACCTGAGTACCTGCACTTTCCACCACCCCGAAAGTGCACCAGAGAGCTGAGAGGGACTCGCGCTATTGGGACCAATGATTTATATTTTTGTTTCTTTGGACTGTGGTCCCCATTATTAAAAGACACCCTCTACCATTGTTGGCATTGGGGTTATTTGCACCTGTATCCATGACTCTGTGACGTCTGTTTCACCACCACACCCACCACACCGTCACAAATTCACATATTTCTATCTTTTAATTCAGAGAACACAAAAGACTAGCAAGAGACAGCAACCCAGTATGTCCTGTATACAGAGGTGCAAAGGCTGAATTTGTATTTATCTTTCAATTGCAGCCATTGAACTCACATGTGATGAAATGTAGTCATGACATGATGTGGGAAATACAGGCATATGGTATTGCTGGACATGTGCTCTGTTAGCCATTTCCCTTTACTTACATCTTAACACCACATACAAAGAATTCCCCTTATATGACAATGTTTTGCCAACTGACACCTAGAGTTCTTTACTTAACCCCCCAAGCTAAAAGAAATAAAGCACAAGAATCATTTTTACTTTACTGCTTGTAGGTGCTGCAAAGCTCACACATGATACTGTCACAGCTCTGATCCCAGCAAGGTTTCCACATCTTTAAGATTCCCACATCTGCCCTCACTGTCAATCATTTCTCATTCAAAAAGTGAATATAAAACCTGCTTACCTAAAAGTTTTGCATCCAGTTAATGTAACTTAAACACACATGCCCCCATGAACATAAACCCAAGTCTTTATGAAACATTGAAGGGCTCCAGGTATTTCTTTTGGTGCTGTGACAGTCAGAACTGCCCCTATATCTATGGAAACATGTTTCAAATGGCAGCTTTTGTTGAATTATTTTCAAAATTTCTTTTGATTAAGAATGATCATGGGCTAGTGTTCAAATGCAGACGTAAAGCTTTGAAATAAAGAAGACCGGATGAAAAGACCAGGATATGCATTATCTATAACACTGACTGCTATAGTTTTTATTTATTTATTTATTTTTAAAAGAACTTACAATGGGAATTTACTGAAATAACGTTTGCAACGCGTTGCGGGATAATCTTAGATCTATATATATATATATATATATATATATATATATATATATATATATATATATATATATATATATATATATAGTACTGTGCACGGGGGTAGGCAACAGCAGGGCTTGGTAGGTAACGTAATCACATACAGAGACATATGCCAGATATACGCTTCTTGCAAAAGAGCCAGCTCTTTAGTACAACGGTATCAGTGCTATGCTTTAGTGCGAGAGGTCGCGGGTTCGTGCTGCCCTCCAATGTGTGGATTGCCTCGCCCTGTGTGAGGTGCCTGCCTGCGGGAACCAAGATCGCTACAGGGAGTTTGATCAGTCAGGCCACTGCTCAATCTGAATTTACTACATTCATCACAGCAAGAACACTTCTCCCCTGTGAGTGAAGCGTTACCAATAGGAACTGTCCATGCAGCTATAAGGGAGTAACAGTTTGTTTAACATTAAAACTGATCAATTAAATAACACATCAACTGATCATTTAAATAATGGAGGTTTATTATCAATTCAATCTCAAGTTAGATTACACCTATTTACAGCAGGTTAACAATAACAGACACAAAACATTTAGATTTTCTCCAAATTCTCCAATTTTTTTTCAGACAGGAAAAAGACAATAAGACAACATTGACATCTATTTCCTTTTTCATTTTGAAGTGGAATTTCTGTTTTTTTTTTTTTTTTTTTTTTTTTTTTGTAATAAATAGCTTGGTGAATATAGTCTTTACTCTCTATAATAAATTACTGAATACAGTAAAAATAACATGCTATGTTTTCACTGTTCTTTCACAGAACACAGTTCAACACAGGCACCACCTTAGATTTCATGGATCTGAAATGCCATTCATACTGTATTCCTTTGAATTTAAGATGCACTTTTTTTAACCATTTTTTGCTTCTCAAAAAAGCCACCAAAAAAAGACATGACTATCCGAGTACACAAATAACAACATGACTGACTGCTGAGAAAATACAACAAAGGCGTCTGCCCAAATACACAAGCAGCAACCTGACTTATTGCTGAGAAAAGACATTCCTGAGGAATTCCAAGAGACATGTATTTCTAACAAACAGTATCATTCCACGGTTCAATGCTGTTGTGGTTGCCTAGTGCCGTGGAGTGTTGTGTTGTGCTTGGTGTTGCCTGGAAGTGTGATGCCGTAAGTGAGTGGTGGTGTGTGTATGATAGAGACACCATTTTAAGTATTATATAGTGTGCAGCACAATAAACAAGTTCTGTCGTTAATCTACAACAACACTGTTTTGTGCCAGTTATGTACAATACAACAGCATAATTGAGGTTGTATCATTGTAAATGCGTATTTATTTGATGTTTTATTTTTTCTTTGGGCTACATCTGAGGGCATCTTTAATTCGAAGGAATACAGTACATGTATTCACTCAATCTATCTATACAACAATATGCTGATAATTGATTTGCACTATGCAGTTTTTGGTAATAGCTATTGCAAATAGCATGAGTGCCTGTTGAGGATGAAACACGTTGTCTTGTTATTTATTTGCCTGAGAAATAGGGCATGAGCTCACATCAAATGTCTAATAGAAAATATACTCTAACTGAGGTCCAATACAGGTAAAAGAAAGTGATCTTGTTTATTTATTGGGATGCACAAGCCTCTAGTGGAATAGGGGGGGTCAGTTTGTTTGATTCAATGTTTCAATTAAATGTGAAAATTGGCTTGGGTTGATTTCCCTCACTACAACGCAGCGACCCGTACAGGTTAGGTGCAAGACAAGGACAAGCAGAGTTTGCTATGTTAAAATGCTGAGGATCAGGCTTCGTTCATTGTATTATATCCTCCATTGACTGTAATTCTATGTTGTTGCTCCCTCATAAGTTAAACTCCAAGTGCTAACTCCTACTGCCCTATTGTTACAGTACTACTGTATTGTTATGTCTTCTGCACAGCTCCAATTATTCCAGTGTCCTATATCATTTAGAATAGAATTTATAAGTTGTATAAGACATGAAATCTTACATAGAGCAGATCTCCTGATTATATACCATTTTATGACAACGGGACTCACACTGTCATTCACTTTCATTTTCTGAGATAAAAACAACACTGAATAATTTGGATAAACAAACATCATACAACTTTATTGACAACTTAGCAATTATCTCCCAGCCAAATGACTGATTAGATAAAGTCAAACAATGAATAGCCTAAGTGATCCAGTGACACACTGGTCCTAATATGGTATCATAAGAGACTGCAGGTGTTAACTGGTTAAATATAATTGTGCAACCACTAGTGTGACACAATATGATCAGGTGGTACCATGCAGCTGGCTCTTGGGCTGTCATTGTCTCTTATTAATGAGAGATTGCATTTCCATCAGTGAAGATCATTTGTAAAGGGTATATGATTTCCTGTTAGCTGCTGTTTCTTTACAGTGATAAAGATGCACAGCTCATGTCTTCACTATACTTCCCCATGTTTTGTATTGTTTCATGAGAGACAAGTAATTAAGAAAGTTAATGTTTTACCCAGAGCAGCAGAAACACACACACACACACACACACACACACACACACACACACACACACACAAACAAAATAAAAAAAACAAGCTATTAAGCCTAATTGCTTTAGTTAGTAAATATTTTACTTTACAAAATGCGTATCAATCTTTCTGTCATTTATACACAGAAATTAAATGAAAACTCAATTACCAGGTTAAAGTAGGAGAATATTCAATATACTTGAAAGCCTACATTTCTCGCAGTTCATTAATTACATCTCCACTTGTTCTTTTGCCATGGCCCGGCTCTAGGCTTGCATTCAAGACATCAAGGCCTGGAGTCTGACAATTTTCTTCAGTTGAACACTAGCAAATCTGAACCCCTTTTAGTAGGATCTAAAACTCAACTTAAGAATCTCAATATAGCTGCCCTGAACCTCGGGAACTGTCTGTTGCTGCCTTTCCCCACAGTATAAAAGCCTTGGTGACCTTCTTGACAGAAACCTCTTCTTTGATGCCCCTCCATGTTCAAATCGTCCTTCTACCATCTCTGAAACATCTGCAAAGTCCGTCCCTACCTTTCCTTCCCAGATGTGGAGATACTTTGTCATGCATTTGTCTCCTCTCGACTCGACTACTGCAACTTTCTATATCATGGTCTCCCGGCACACACCATAAACCGACTCCAGGTAGTTCAGAATGCTGCTGCCAGGATCCTTACCAGATGTAAAAAATGTGATCATATCACCCCCCATCTTGCCAAGCTGCTCTGGTAACCTGTAAAGTTCAGGATTATTTTCACCTACAATGCCCTTCATCACACAGGTCCCTAGTACCTCCTCAATCTGCTGACCCGTTATGTCCCTGCCCGCAAGCTGAGGTCCTCCAACTCTGGACTGCTTGTTAACCCTAAGCAAAAGTGCACCACACTTGGAGAACGCTTGTTTAGCTTCATGGCTCCGACTCTTTGGAACTCTCTTTTAGCTTTGGTGCGTGATGCTCAGCTCTCAAGACCCACCTGTTCTCTCTTGATTTCCATGCCCTTTAAGCCTGGTATCTGTTAATAGCTGCTGTGTTGCTGCTACTATTTCATGTATCATGATACTATCATGTATTGTGCACTTTTCACTGTATTTAATGTATTATACTTTTTTTTTTTTTTTTTTTTTTTTTTTTTTACTTTATATCATGTATTATGCATTTCTCTGTATTTAAAGTATTATGGGTTTTCTTGTTGTTACTGCATCTTGTAAAGTGCTTTGTGATAGTGGTCCACTATGAAAGGCGCTATATAAAATAAAGGTTGATTGACTGATTGATTGATTGATTATGACCCTCTGTGGCAAAGCGTAAGCCTTGCACAATGAAATATGTCGTTTATTGTATGTTTTTGTGTTAATTGTTACAATTGATTTAATTGTTTAGCTGCTGTGGCGCTCCGCTGGGGACGATTACCCGTCTGCGTGGAGCAGCAACTGAAAGCAATCAGCTGTTCCAGCAGGCAGGTGGGCGTGTCTCAAGAGAGCGTCAATATAAAAGCATGGCGATCGCTGTGATCAGGGCTGCTGCAAGGCCTGCCGTTTTCACGGCACCTTTTTGAGTTATAGTTTGGGGTATTGTGTTTTATTTTGCACTTTTTGTACGGTTTACTGTATTTGTCCTCTGTGCGTTACCATCGCTGGTAACGTCACATGACTGCCTTTATTTTACTTTCACTTTCTGTTTGTTGTTAATAAATCCTGCGCGCCTGTGCCGGCGTTTCAACACCAACCTCTGTCTCTCTGTATGCTTGAACAGCGGCTACCCACACGCGTGACTCGAGGAAGACCCTGTTACACCCTCCTACAGGTATTGTCTTGCACAGATACAGATTACATTGCCTGTTATTGATCTATCTACAGTGTACCTATCTACGTATCCAGGGGCGTGCACAAGGGGGGGGGGGGCAAGTAGGGGCACTGACACCTCCAATAATCATCTCCAAAATATTTGATTTCTGCTTATCAGTGTATTGCGTTTGCCCTTTCTGACACTCACAAACTGAATGTATTTCCTCATAACATGCAGTTATGGACGCGCGTGTACTCGGTTTGCACACGTTCCCCCAAAATGTGCAGTTAAGGACTGGGACATGTGTCCCCTTAAAGTTTGAGTCGGCCTGCAGCAGTATAATTAATGGAAAAACCGCACATTTTTTAAAGGTATTCCTGTTGGCTACAGAAATACACCTTTAGGGATGCATTAATAATTTTAAAAGCCATCTCCCTAGATCTCCTCGTTCTTCAAGGAAGCAGAAGCTGTAACTGTGGTATATAAATAAATAAAAAAAGGCAAGTGATTAACGTTTGATAACATGCAATGAGGTATGTTGATTTTAAACATGCTGGGGTGTATTTGAACCTCTTGCTGCTGATGAAGGGTTAAAATAAGCACATAGAGGCTGTATACTGTGGCCTGTGCAAAGTTTAGCTTCCCCATAGCAACACTATGTATAGTTCTACCTTTAAACAGCCTAAAATACTCAGTAACAGTATGCAGGGTTTTACAGTTAAGTGTGGATACATTGGGGCGATTGTGTGTTCATTTAAGTGTATGCACAGAAAAAAATATAGCTAACAGAAGCAGGGAATGCTGTCTACAGTAGATATGAGATGGGGAAAACAGGAGCAGACCAAGGGACTGATAAAGGTGCTATACCATCCATCAGTGTCACCAGCTGCTGTGTAATCTCATGAACAGGGCCAGCATAGTGTGCATCACCACATGTGTTAGTCAAATTATTCATAGCCATCATGCTGCATGTACTTCAAATATCACTTTTCTCTAGCTGCAAGCTATCGCTGTTTAGCCCAGAAAGTTTGTGAAGTCCAAAACTCATGCGACATGTTATTCTCCAGATATCGCACATCTTGTTTTCTCTTTCCATTAAGTTTATTTACCTATATATATATACAGTGCCTTGCAAAAGTATTCAGACACCTGACCAATTCTCTCATATTACTGAATTAAAAATGGTACATTGAAATTTCATTCTGTTTGATATTTTTTTTTTAAAAAACACTTAAACTCAAAATCAGTTATTGTAAGGGGACATTTGTTTTATGTTGGGAAATATTTAAGAAAAATAAAAAACTGAAATATCTTGCTTGCATAAGTATTCAACCCCTACACATTTAATATTTGGTAGAGCCACCTTTCGCTGCAATAACAGCTTTAAGTCTTTTGGGGTAAGTATGTACTAACTTTGCACACAGTGTCGGAGTGATTTTGGCCCATTCTTCTTGGCAGATTTGCTCCAGGTTGTTCAGATTGGTTGGACGACGCTTGTGGACCGCAATTTTCAAATAATGCCACAGATTCTCAATGGGATTGAGATCAGGACTTTGACTGGGCCACTGTAGGACATTCACCTTTTTGTTCTTGAGCCACTCCAATGTTGCTTTGGTCATGTGCTGGGGATCATTGTCCTGCTGAAAGGTGAATTTATTTATTTTCCTTCAGATTCACAGCCTTACCAATGATCCTTTAACAGTGGGTTTTTTATCCAGAAAATGTGCCAGCAACTTTAATGGTTCACAGATAAAATATCAAACAGAATGAAATTTCAATGTACCATTTGTAATTCAGAAATATGAGAGAATTGGTCAGGGGTCTGAATACTTTTGCAAGGCACTATCATATATATATATATAAAAATAATTTTAATCTTTGTTTTCAGTTTCAAAATGTAGTGTCTTAAAGGAAAAGTATAATTGTGACAAGATAGCGTCACGGCCCAAGCTGTTATAGGCAGGAAGAGAGAAGTTGCAGTTTAAGCACTACAGTGCACATTTAACCCTTTGCGGTCCTATGTCGCACCAGATCCGACAATACAATTTTCCCTTTCCTGTCAGATGTTGGACCCTATCTGACATCATCAAAAAGACGTCAGGCACAGGTCTGTAATTTTTTTTTTTCCCACCATAAAAAGCAGAGAAAACCTTTCAATGGCCAAGTGAGACCGATAGGAGCCATGGGAAGCCAAAAAAAAAAGGTGCTGGTGGTGGTGGAGATCTGAGCAATACACAGAGGCCCTGCACCATAGACCTAACATGGACATAAACAAACAAGATGGCTGCTTCCCCATCCAACGCTCAAAGAATATCACAGACATTTGCAGGGCTTTTTGAGATTTTATAGTAATAAAATAATGACTTGTGATGAGGAGATGATTTATCAGTATGCATAACTATGAAGAGGCATGTAATAAATACAGCAAATGGGTGGAGCGGGGCTGGAGATGCAATACTGAGTATCCTGCAGTGCCTTTTAAACCTGTTTTATTTTGAATAAAATTACTTTTAAACAGTTTGTGTAAAACAAACAGCACATATGAAAATTAATTGGACCTGATGAGATTGACAGCCACTGAATAAATGGACCGCTAAGGATTAATAAAAAAAAAAATTAAAACACAACAAACAAACAGGAACAAAATAAACTCCTCTCCCAGAGGAAGAATTTCGGCCTCCTTTTATACATGTGGTAACTCCACAATTACCTCCACCAATTACCTAATTGGTGAATGGCCACACCTGTGATTGCTGGCAGGGATTTAACCCCAGAGTTAACCCCATCCCTGCCAGCCTTACATTCCCCCACACACACACACTATTTACAGCAGCAGGGCTTCTGCCCTGCCACAATAACATTTTGGTTTCTTTATTTTCTTGTTTCGATAGAGACAGCATATAGCTTTTAATACTGTCACAAGGAAGGTTACAGGCATAAAAATGTTTACAGGTTAAAAAGGTATTACGTATAGGAATGGAATTTAAATTGAATTATTTTCCCTGTTTAACTTTTGCATTTGTCATGCAGGTTTGCAATATATAATGTCTGTTTATCTAACACAGATGAGTTTTGAGTTTAAAAATACAGCCCAGTGACAAGCTTATAATTTGACAGAAGACATTCATAGACCCCAGCAAATAACCATGTGTTCCTTATTTAAAGGATATATTTTTGACTGATGTCTGGGAAATGATGGTGACATGCATTCAATTATATGTATGCAGATACAAGTGTGAGTGTGGTTGTTCAATTTATTAACACTAAGGTCAGTGTCACATTGAAATTGGTTAATCATAAATGACTGTGTTAGGAATGCAAAGGATTAAAGGAATTTAAATTTACATGGTTTCACCCAGACAACTTCAAGGTCAAGATTTCTTTTTTTTTTTTTTTCCTAGGATAAATACATAAATAAAAAATACCAGCAAAACAGTAACTATAATTATAGACTATGGCCAATCAGAGAACACACACACAAAAAAAGTGTTATTCACCATACCATACTGAGTTTTTTTTACCATGCTTTATATTTCAATATCAGTACAGTAGATATACACTATTATATATATATATATATATATATATATATATATATATATATATATATATATATATTATGTACATTAATTATTATAATTATATATAAGGAACCTCTTAGAATTCTATCCAACTGCAAAGTCAATTTAAAATCAGCCACTAACTGTATTTGCTTCATCAACATTTTCCCCCCTTTATAATGAAAATCATAATGGACTAAATTAAGTTTGAGCATGAAAAGAAAACAGATATAGTTGGATTTTTGAACCTGTGTATTAACAATAAGGCAATATGTAGAACTGAGCGGCGGTGTGTGGGTTACATTAACACTTGTATCGTAAAGAGGCGACTCATGCCCAAAGTGTATTAAAGCTTAGTAATATCAAGGTATTAAGTGTATGAAAGCATGATAACAAATGCATGAGTAAAATGCTGAATTATCATACTGTGGATATTGTAATATGATGTAGGTGCAATAGCTCACCACATAGCAGCAGCACACAAGGGGCTACCTAGAACTTCATCAACATTCAGATTCTCAAGGGTCGTTCCCCCAAGACACTATAACAGGTTAGGTCAAGGGTTCTCAAAATAGGTCCTGGGGACCCCCTGTGTCTGCTGGTTTTCATTCCAACCGAGCTCTCAATTACTTAACTAGACCCTTAATTGAACTAATAATTTGACATTTTTACTTGTTTTCAGCTTTGAAACGGGGAGTGGTAAGGTACATAATCCAGATTTAAAATATTAGACAGTTCCTGAATATAGAGATACTGAACAGCAACGCATACTTGTCAGCATATGGAAACTGTTCTGTGGGGTGCTTGTCCGGGGGGGGGGGGGGGGGGGGGGAGCGTGCTCATATGCATTATACACATGGGAAGGGTCCTACGCAAAAAACCCTCATTATCAAGTAATAGACTTATCCCACCAACTCAACACGACACGACCATCATGACAGTAGAAATAGACATAATGATGCGTTCTTCCCTTTGTATAAGTTGATGATCAGCAGATGTGTCAGCCGCACGAAGAGCACAGCGTGTGGTTTTCACTAACTCTACTGTGCAGAACAAATGATTTTTTTTTTTATGGGTAAATATTGGGACTCTCTTCCTATACATCGGGATGTTGGACATTTGCTAGGAAATTGGGACTGTCCCGACCATATAGCGACTGTTGGCATGTATGGAAAAGGTTGTCTTTGATTTAAATAGTGAGGACTTTTAATACAGCCAATGTAATCCTGCCCAATCGCTGATACAACAGTAAGATCAATTAACTCAGGAGAAGACATAAGATGGGAAAAAAGAAATTAAATTGCAACTGCATTTAGTCACTAAAGTCAGTTTCGCAGGAATGCTCAATCATGATATGATTGTATTTTGCAATATCAGTGAACTAAATCTAAGAGCAAACTTGTGCTGGTTTAATTCTGAAAGTTATCTGGAGAGCCAATACATCTGCATAGTAGATGCATTTTTATTAAGTTGTTGACCTTCAGATCTGCATTGCAAATTTATTAACTGCAGATTACCTGTAGAACAATCTAAATAGAGCACAAGTACAGTAACATTAGATTTGTCTTTCCTAATGGTAAGGGTATGCTGTTGGTAACACTAACATCAAGAATGAATTAACTCTTCTAGCTAACAAGATAAAGCTACTTCCATTCAATGATGGAAGTAGCTTGGACTTGTACACTTTTTGCAAATACAATACAATGAAACAATGGTTCATGCAAATCAACATAAGAGAATGCTGAACCGGCTATTGTGTTTCAATGTTCATGCTTTTAGAATTCATAACCACTGGCTCCAGGGCACAACTCATGAAACATACTCTCCTCCTCCAGTCTAGTGCTGCTAGCTGGGATGACATCACCTCACCTGTCAATTTGAATACTAATACAGGAGTGCTTAAAATATATTTGTACAGCAGTGAACTTCAGAGGCCTCGTACCTATGACCGTTTAATCAATTTAAGCTTTTAATCATTATTTCCTCAATCCCTTGTGACGTTATCGATGCAATTGAGGCAACCTACAGTACTTTCCTTTCTAGCTAATGTCAAATATTTCTATGAAACCTTTAACTTGCTACTATAGCAACTGTTTCCATGGCTACAATACAAAACAACAACTTACCCTTTTGATATCCAAACTTCACCCACACAGTATACAAATACACATTTCTGTAACAAAAATGTATTCTTTTCAATTCAAAAAAGAGTTAGAATATATTTGCTGCTATTTATCTTCAGTAACAGTAGTGATTTTGAGACTAATTGGAAAACAGTGCTTTTTTACTAACTTTACCATTTTTATACAGTTAAGTATTTGTTACATCTTTATAGAGATATCTTCATATGGGAGAGGCAGAGGCATTCCAGGATTTAGTGTCAGCTCAGGTAGGTCTTATAATACTCACAGTAAATTACCGAATGCCATCAAACTGCTGTACAATGGCAGTCATATTTCCTTACTGGACAATAAATTCACTTAAAATGCTTTGTGTTGCTGCTGTAAAAAAAAAAAAAAAAAAAAAAAAAAAAAAAAGATAACTGAAGGAAATCACCAAACAAGAGATGTCATGTGCCTCTGTTAGATGACTGAATTCAGCTATTAATATTATTATACCAACAATAGAAGCCACTCTCAATACAAATTGACCACAATAAGCCATTTAATAGCACTAATAGCCATTGGGTAGTGCACCATCTATTTCTGAGAATCGAGTTGCACATCATTTGACGTCTCCACCTGCCACGATTAATTGCCAAGCAACTTCATAAAGGGTCTCAGTGATTCTCTATGTGATATTTATGTTTCAGGGATAATGAACATGAGCCCATTACAGTGGAATAAAAGGTCAACTTGCCCTGAACAAAAGCCAAGTCTTTTGTTTACGGCAAGGAGAACTTTTATTCGAGTTAATGGTTGCACTTCTATATAGTCATTTGATTTCTGGGATTTTTCGACATGTCACTCAGGACATATCCAGATCACATACAATCCTTAATGGTCTGTCTACAGTGCATGATGCAGTACTTATTAAAATTATTCCAATAATTTAGAATGAATGTGTAACAAGTTAATATGTGGTACACAGTTACATTAACTGCTATATTGATAGCGCCACCTACATACATGAAGCATGTATGCAACAAGTTGGACGGATGTTAGAGCTACTTACTGTTGCTCAGTTATAAGATGAATGTTTCTAGGGAGTATCTACAATATTATAATAATCACTGTTAAGTCTGTAATGAAACTGTTAATAAACGGGAACCCTGTTTTGGATTACAACCTGACTCCTTGGACGTGAATCAATATGTCTGACAATTGTGAAATTCTAGAGTAGGCCAAAACCAGGCCTGTCTTGCTTTCTTTAGGATTCCCATTTACAGTAGCTGTGGAGGAATTACAGTCTCCCCATTTGAGAAGCCAAGTGGAGATTATTTTTTAGTTCTTTTAATGACCTATTACAAACTTTCCAAAACAAACCTAGTTTTTTTCAGTGCCATAATACCGAGATCAGCTAATGTATACTTTTTTTTAACACTGGTACCCAGCTGGGTGCAACATTTTATGAGTAACTGCAAAAAGCAGAATGGCTCTTTATGGTTATTGATCAGGGTGAGCTGTTCTTTTCTGCTGTTATTAAAATACCCTGCTGATTGCCTGACGGCATTTTAATTTGTTACAATCTGAATTCTTTATACATATACTGAGGCAGTAGTTTATCTTTTTCAGGGATACCATTACATTTTCTTACAGATTACAACACTACTTTACCTTAGGAAACAACCCCCGTTGTCAACCAAACCTATACATGTTATTGTAAAGTGTCTTTCATTTAGGGAGACAGCATGGGGGATACACCAGGTGAAACATGTTACATTCAAGTTAATTATTTTTAACCTAAGATTGTGTCAGAGTAATTCATCATCCTTATCATGGTCAATATGCTGTACAAGGATGTTTTTAATTGTGTTTCCTTCACAGGGCATGCTCAGAAGAGGGGGGGATTGTAAGGGAATATGGGACCTGGTTAAAAGTGACAGGTGAGGCTAAATAAGGAGTCTGCGAGAGAGAAGTGTGTGCTGTAGAATATTACAGATGTGTCATTTCTTTTTCATTGTTACAGCAAGGGCAAATATGCAATGAGGATGATTGTATTAGATAATCTCTTATAACAAATTATTGGGGGCAAATCTAAGCACATGTTGAAGCATTCCACAATCACTTTCAGTGTTACACTTAAATAATTAATTGGTGTCTATTTATTACATTCTTTCATAGTGCAGAGTGTTCTGTATTATCCACTGTGGTAAGAAGCAGGTCAGAGTAAGGAAAATGAAAAGATAATTTTATATTTTTTATTTACACATCATAGTAAATTAACTATTGAATTATTCAACTCTTACTCAGAAATGTTTGCCAGGAGAAAGTGATTTTGTTTCTTCTAAACACTTAAATTAATCCATATTATGCCCCCTCTTGCTACAATGCTGGTGCTCTAATTGCAATGAGTGGCATATTGTGGGAACAGAAAACCAGCATTGTTGCAGGAGGGAGCATAATCCGGATACACAATGATATTTGGAGGAGAAATAATTTTTCTTCTGGCAAAGGCTCCCGAGTAAATGTTGAGAAATACATTCCCCAGTTGATTTACAATCAATGATGTGTGATTAAAAATGTCAAGAGAGTCTGCAATATGTTTAAAAATATATTGCTGCCATATGGACAACATGGGACACTGTCAAGATAACATAATACTTTTCTTGCAAACGCTGTAGGTTATGAAAATACTTAAACTTGCCACACTTAAGTAAGTACTAACATTCACAGGTTGTTTCTGAATATGGCTGTAAGTTATGGATGAATTAGTTAGCTCTAGCTAAAACTGATAGTGTAATAAAAAATGAACTCCATTATTGCTTGCTTAATATTCAGTATAAAAAGAAATGGACTAAGCAGCAGCAGCTTAATATTGCACATTTTCTGTAAAATGGAATGTCATCATATGGTTTGAAAAAACTATGAACGCAATACCTTTTTTTAAAGAAAGCCATTCTTTTAACTGCTCTAGACTGTTAGTGGTTTTCGTTTTATTCATAAACATCTTAAAAGAGTTTAAAAAAAAAATTCTTCCAAAAAGGCTGAGTAACTTCAAATAGTGTTTAATTATTGTCACAGGTAGAGGAGAGGACTTACGGGACTCCAACGTCTTACATTGAAAAGAGACGTGATAATTTAAATGATCGGATATTACCCCCCTCGTCTATATCACTTAGTTTCATACACAGCTGTGGCTGCTGAGGACAAGAGGCATAAACAGGGAGCAATATAATCATGCCATCGGAAGGAACTCCCACCAGGGAAGACAGGAGGAAGAATCTATTGCAATAAAGAATGACATCAACAGACCTCGACCCAGCTGGATACAACTGAAGGGCTGCTCACATGCATACAATGAGTGTCAAGTCATACCGGTAACTGTGGTTGAGACAGAGAAAAAGCTGCCACAATTAATGTGATGTCTTTAAACTAAGCGCTCAGCAGGTGAAATATGTCAATGTATAGAACACAAAATTCATGCCTAATGACGTTTCAATCAGTGATATCAGAGAAGAGAAGTTGAAATTCACACTCACATGTAACAATGTTCACTCTTACCTTTTTCCACAGTAAAACCAGTACTTTAAATCTGTCTGTTGATGGAACCATTCTTGAGTACAGATCTAAGATGAAAAATTTGGGTGTGATTTTCGACCCTGGGTTAACTTTTGAATCGAATGTGCTGAATACTGTCAATGTTTCTTTTTTTCATCTTAGAAATATTGTCAGACTGTGTCCCATGCTTTCTTTACCTGAAGCTGAAAATCTGCTTTTGTTTTCTTCAGGATCGATTACTGTAACGCCCTGCTTGCTGTGGTGTCTAATAGCATCCTCACTAAATTCAATTTGTTCAAAATTCTGCTGCCAGAATTTTGTCTCGGTCCCGCTCAAGAGATCACATCACTCCTGTCTTGGAGGCCTTGCACTGGCTGCCTATCAGGTTTAGAATTGATTTTAAAATTGTATTGCTGACATATAAGGCTCTTCATGGGCTAGCTCTGACTTATCTGTCAAATCTTTTATCTTTTTACATTCCCACTAGCAACCTCCTCTCTGCCGATCTCAGACTTCTGTGTGTCCCACCTGCTCACCTGCGCTCTATGGGCGACAAGGCCTTCTGTTGCTATGCCCTTAAATTTTGGAACTCTTCCACTAGAGATCAGGTACTCAGCTTCTTTGAGTGTCTTTAAAGTTAATTTAAAGACCTACGTTTTTAGAAAGGCGTTTTTATGATTTTTATGATTGTTTTATCTTTGTGTTTCTTTTATGCATAATCTGTTTATTTATTACAGTACTATTGATTGTGAAGTGCTCTGAGATGACTTTTAAGGGCACTATACAAAATAAAGTTTATTATTATTATTATTATTATTATTATTATTATTATTATTATTATACTTTTTTTTTTTTTTTACATGCTTTTTTGCAAACTCCATGCTTGCATTAAGATGAGGCTTTTTGAGTAATGGCTTCTTTCTTGCTACCCAACCATAAAGGCCAGCTTTGTGTAGGGACCGGCTTATTCTTTATAGGTGAACACTGACTCCCATCCCAGACACAGAATTTTGCACATCTCTCAAGGTCATTGTTGGCTTCAGAGTGACATCCCAAGCCAGTTTCCTGCTTGCCCTGCTGCTCAGTTTGGAAGGGCGACCTGATCTGGGTGATATAATGCATCTTCAACTTCTTAATGATAGACTTCACTGTGCTGAGAGGGATAATCAGCGCCTTTGAAATTTTCTTGTACCCTTTTCCTGCTCTATGCATCTCTATCACTTTATGCCTGACTTGTTTTGAAAGCTCCTTGGTCTTCATGGTTGCTTTATTGGATCACTGTGTGAGTTGCAGCTTGAAAGTCTTTATATACTTGAAGGAAATTATCTACAAGTTAAACCACTTTTAGTACACACAGGCTGAAACCATTTCACTAATTTCTGTGACCTTTCAAACAAATAATTTGCACCTGAGCTGTGCAACTGAGATGAATCTGTTTTTCTCTGTAAATCTTACTTATATATTCTATATGGTTTTTTAATTTTATCAATGTGGAATAGTTTGTGTAGATTCTACATGTAAAGTCTAATTTGAAAGTGTTGTGGAATACACTCCGGTGCCAACAAAATGTAAAAACTTTGCAGGGGGGGTGGGGGTTGCAAACCACTGTGTATATAACATACAACTGATGGCTTATTTCTTAACTCTAGAAGTTCCTGCCTCCCTGGTTCTGCTTTCTTAATATCTCTGTCACAGTACATTGCAGTCTTTTTTGATATTGCCAACAGCCAATAAGCAGCTCGGTTTGAATACTGCTTTGGTAAAAACAGCCAATAAGAATTATGTTTATGAAGCTTGATTTGAATGCATTTAAAAGCTACAACAACATGCTGCCAATATGTGCAAGTATGTGCTCCATCATATAAACACATTGCACAAAAAAAGTATTCTCAACTGGTGCATTGAAACGTCACTGCTACACGCAGCTGACTGACACTCGCACACAGCCCGCCTCTTTTAAATGGGAAAGCACATAATAGGCTAATTGCTATAATTTTTTCTTTGTGTTTCCATCACAGAAGCTGCATTTGCTGCCAATGCCATTACTCTCGCAGCCTACTTTTAATATTTATTTATTTATTTAGCGAGGCATTTAATTGATCAAGGAGTTTATGAGATATTTATATATACAGTTGTGCTGAAATGAGAATAGAGGATACTTTGGACACTAAACCCCTAGCTGAAGAGGGAGGCTTGGCAATTGCCTAAAAGTATATATATATATATATATATATATATATATAAATGAATTAAGGAAAATGTGAGCCGTCAGCTGATTGAAACTTAATATTGAGCATGCTTTTATCTTGAACATGAAATATGAAACTTCTTTTTTTATGTAAATGTAGTGTATGTCCTTGATGTACACAACGGTATGTGTTATTACTGTGTTACAATAGTTTGCTTAGAGACGCTTTATGTATAGCAGCACCCTAAGGGCAGTTTATACTGCAATCTTTAATTTTACGAGATAATACTGTATTACATGAGGATACAAAGTCTAGCGCTGCCAAAAGAAAAATGTCACTCTTTTTTTTCCCACTCATAGATGAGAGAATAAAGAAGGATCTCATTTATAGCTGACCCTGGAGTTATCTTCTTGATGTACTCAATGAAATTGCTTCCCGAGACATGCAATAATAGATAGGCAGGGTCATAGAGGCAGCGATGAATAAATACCTCAGAGGTAATTGAAAAGATTCTGCAATTTTAAAAGGTACATCATGTTTTACAAATATGACTGCTCAATAGGTAACCAGAAAGCCCTGATATAATTTCTTGATATCTTTGACCTGTTTCCTATTCTAGTATGAGTGTTTTGTATGATTCTATATAATTGTTAGTTTGTTTAGATCATTTTTTGCCATGCTTACTAACAATGGAAATTACTTCTGAAATTACTCCTTTAGGCAGATTGTGGAGAAGTGAGATGGGGAAGCATATTACTATTGGACTGTGAACTGAAACCCAAAGGTGAAGTATTGTGCTCTGAAGTAGGGATGGGTAGTTATACCGGTTTTTCTGTTTACCGCAGTTTAGGTACATTGCGGTATTAATACCGTTGCTTTTATTCTACACCGCAATTATCGTAATTCGGTTATACACCGGTTAACGCATTTTTTCAACTGCAAACACGCTTCTTCTAAATCAAGCAATGGTACTTGCAGCCTTAGTAAAGTGTCTAAGGAAGCTCTTTTTGTGACCTGATACTGTATTTTGATAATGGTTCTGAAGGAAACGGTCAACGACACAGAATACATGTTTCAATTGATGCGTTGTGTTACCCAGAGCTTGCTGCGCTGGCTGCTCTTGGCTGCTGTCTTTCTGACGTCACACGCAGATTTTAGAGAAACTCCTTCTCCAAACCTTGCAGCTCAGTACACATTTTCAACGTGATATTTTTGTCTGGGTTATCAACAGTCAGTTTAATGTAATAGATAAACATTTACTTTACTGTAAAATTATACATCACTTATTTTTTTTTTTTAATAATTTATTTATTTATTTAATATAGCATGGACAAGGCTGTTCACAGCTTCATTGTATAGTGGTAACATGTCATTCGCCTCTGCTAACAAGGTGGCAGCAGTAGTTTTAGTGGTTACTTGCATTACGATTAGCAGGTCACTCGTGATCTTTACATTGTCCCTTAGGTTCACAGCCGCAGCCAGCCTCCTACATTAGCATTTTAAAGTTGAGCTGGGCTATGCAGAATCTGCACATTTTCTGTGAGTGTTGAGTGATGTCTACAGCGCATCTCTGCCATTCTGTGCAGAACTGCGGAAATCTGCGATATGAGAACACGACTAATCTCTCAAATAAAACTAGCACAGACCGGCGACTGCAGCAGAATAGCCTACTTATTGTAGTAGGTCACTACTTTGTGCTTATCGTTTTCATTACTTTCATTTTAGAACGCCCCCTTATCTTTCGTCCCTATCCCTGCACCAATCAAATGAGGATTCCTATTAACTGGATGATTTAAAAGGCTGGTTTTACAGACAAGGGAAATGGAATAGGAGGCTGTCGTGATGGCGGCGGTATGGCTGATCTTTGTAATGGCGGTGTGTTTTAAAAGGATTTTGTGTGTGGTCTGTGACTGACTTGTTTAGAACTTACTGTTTCAAAATAGCACATGTGTTTACATTACTTGGCCGGCTACTCTTGGACCACCACATGCTTGATTTTTTTTTTTGCTATACTATTTTATTTATCCAGTTGAAAAAAATAAACAACTCATCTCTGTTCTATAATAGCCTGTACGGGTAGCCTACATGTTTGTGTTTTAAGCAAAAGCCAGATCATTTCCCAATTCTATTTGCCATCAGCTAAACAAAGTATTTATTTATTTATTTAGTTAGTTATTTAATTTTATATGTTAAAATGTTTAACAAGCATCATGTCATTTTATGCAAATAATAGATGTTAATACTTTTGTAGTATAACATTGACAGTGTACAACTTTATTTATGTTTTTATTTTAATTATTATTCTGATTGTCTTTATAAAATAGAAATGTACCAAGTTATTTGACATAGTAAAAATACTAAATACCAAATGGTTAAATTACTCCATGAAAGGAAGTGTGTTTTGTTGGTTTTATTTTTGTGAATTACGGTAATTTAAGTGATTTACATTAGTCTCTTCTTTTGAGCCTTTATTTGATAACTTGAATGATGTATACCGTGATATTAAGGTTACCACGTGTGTTGTTATGTGTTAATAACAAGGACTCCAGTTCCCGATAGGCAGAGCGGAAATGACGTACATGGATATGTTACTAACCTGGGAGCTGAGCTCGGTATGGTAATCCTGAGTTGTATCCGATTAGCTAGTTTAAGTTTGTTAATAAAGGTTATAAACCTACGCCCTGTTTGTCATTATTAAAGGAACAAACATAACACCACAGTATTTTTATTTATTTTTTAACGGTTATCATACCGTGCAAATTTCATACCATCCCATCCCTACTCTGAAGATTGTTGCAGATGCTATTTCCAAGCAATTTTGCAAAACTTTGCAGTGGAGTGGGGTTCTATTTCAAAAATCAGCTCAAGAAATGTGTACAGAACACATCCCATTCCTGAAGAGCTGCACGCACACGCCACCTCTAAATTTGTATTGTGCTATCCCCTCCCTCTAGCTTCTTCATGTAGTTTAAAAATAGAAATCTTTGAAAGAACAACTAGAAGTAATGCGTTTATTAGCACTTAAGCTATATTCTGAAAATGAACTATCACAGCATGATGCTCACACTGCTTTTTTCTCTACGATTTATATTAATGTTTTGTTTATAGCACAAAACCTGTTTAGTTCTCTGGGAGTGTACATCTAAAGAGATGAAATCACCTTGATTGACAATCTAAAGACAGGGACTTTGATGTTTCTATATCCATCCCTATATCATAGCAGAAACTCTAGGGTTAATTAAAAATTCATGAGACGCAGTACTAAAAAAAGTTAAGAACCTAAAGAAATCAAGATCAAGTGGCTTCATTCATGCCCTGACTTCAAAGAATGTTTTATGTAAGAAATCTGCCATTTTGAGCAAATGAGACTGATTATTATTGCAATACTGTATACGTTGGGAATAAAAAGATGTAAATCTTTTAAGCCTGTTGCTCAATTGAAAAGTGTTTTAGGACGTTTACTCAATTGAAAACTATAAATTTACTTTTTGGTCACCAGGTGGCAGTATATGCTATTTAAATAAACATTAAATTATTATTTAGATTTTCTGAGAACTTATTTGGTGCTTTAGGATAAAAATATAATATTTCATAAAATGGGAAGACAGGGGACAAAAAAATAATAATGACACGTATCTCTCTCAACAAAGACAAATGATACTACATTGTAAAACTCAATCTTGTTCTGATATGAAACTGGGGCTGGAGTGCAGCCGTTTCCATTTGCAGTCTATAATCTGCAAATCTGCAATTAAAAAATCACCTCTATGTCTTTGCATTCAGTTCTATCAGCCCACAATCCTAACTAGGGCTGAGAGAGGTCCACTTGAAATTTGTTTGATCTTGATCTATTGTACATGTGATTGAATAGAGTCGGATGATAAAGACAAACATTGCTGGTTGATTGTTGTCAAGGAGTTGGTTAATGAATACATTAACATGTACTGTATCTATAAAATATAATTAATAACATAGATAATGCCAAGGAGAAATGTTTCACCCTCATACAATGCCTTATGAAAGTTACATTAAGAAAACTATATTAATTTCAACAGAAAAGGGTATATGCTTTTATTTCAAACTAAGACAATGCATATGGCTGATCTTTTGCCTACTTTGATCATGTTTCCATCTCTGCTGCTGCAACAGTAATCACTGCATTCAATTTATATAGCTCCCTTTACAGCCAAAGCAATTCCAAGAATCAAGAAAATCAATCTCTTTTGAAAACAGACACCAAGTTTAAGGCACAATAGATAAAAGCCTGATTGCCCTGGGTTTGATTGTTAGCCCTTAGGGGCACTCAGCAACCCAAGCTTAGAAGCACATGGCAGTGGTGGATTCAAGTTTGGGACGAGGGGGGGGGGGGGGGGGGGAAAGGAGGGGGGGGGGGAGGGGGGGAGGGAAGAGGGGGGGGGGGGAGGGGGGAGAGAAGGAGGGGGAACATTTACCCATGAACGGGGGACAATACAATCAAATACAGTGGCTCTTCCCCCACCCCACGCAACATGTAGGGGGGGGGAGGGGGGGTATGAGGTCTGCACGAAAGCTGTAAGAAGAAAACAAATACTTAGCTATTTAGCTATCCAGGTGCAATGTTCTTACAATATGTTTTTTACGCTCTTCTTGCACTCAACTGCATCCAACCAAACTGATAATTACTGTCATTTATTATTTATTTTTTATAAATTAAAATTAGCTATCAAGGTTTATAGATTTAAGAATAGTTGTGTATGAGGAATTACACATTACCAGTTTGTAACGTTCTGTCCTTAAAGTTTCCAGTTTAAGGACATAAAGCCAGACACTCGCAGCTGAGACAAGAGTAAATGCCCTCGAGTGAGCCTCGGGCCACAGGACTGGCTTTGAGGTCTGCAAGACTGTCTGGTAGGGAGAATGTATAAAGAGCTCCTCAAATTAATCAGGTTTCAGATTTTAGCTGTTACATTTTATATAATAATAATAATAATACATTTTTATATATAGCACCTTTTATGCAAAATTTAGCTCAAAGCACTTTGCAAAGAAAATACTCGAGTAACCTTCCAATGGCCGAGTGAGACCAATAGCAGTCAAATGAAGTCGAAAAAAAGGGGGCGTATCTGAGCAATACAGATAGCCCCTACACCACAGAGATAACATGGACACAAACAAAGGAGATAGCTGCTTCCGCATCCAATGCTCAAACAGTATCATGGACATTTGCAGAGCTTTTTGTGATGTAGTAATAAAATAATGACTTGGATCGCATTATTGAAGAGTTTGGTGATAAAACAATTAATCAGGAGAGGATTTATCAGTATGCATGTCTATAAAGAGGTATGTGAAAAATACAGTGAACAAGGGGTGGGGCTTGGCTGGAGATGCAGTACTGATGTTCTTTTGCCTTGCAGTGCCTTTTGAACCTGTTTTACTCTGAAAAATCTATTTTAAACAGTGTGTGTAAATAAACGGCACGTGTGAAAATAAACTGGACCTGACGCACCTGACAAGCACTGAATAAATGGACTGCAAAGGGTTAAGTCTTGTTTTAAAAATTGCCATTGAGGGTGCATCTCTAACAGAAAAAAAAAGGTAACCTCTCCTTTCCTTGGAACAAAAAGAAAGTCACTGTCAGCTGACCTTAATGTATGCGCAGGCAGATATGGAGTTAACAACTAAATTAAATAGTCTGGTGCCTGACTATTAAATTCTTTAAATGTTAGTAATATAATTTTCAAATCAATCCTATAACGAATTGAAAGCCAGTGCAGTGATGCCAACACAAGAGTAATATGCGCCATTTTCTTTGTTTTAGTTAGAACCTTAGCAACTGCATTCTGCACAAGCTGTAGATGTGACAGAGCATGACTTGTAAGACCAGCAAACTGCAGCACTGCAGTAGTCCAATCTAGATGAAATAAAGGCATGAACTACTTTCTCGGCATTAGACAAGGAAAGAAATGATCTAATTTTAGCAATGTTTCTCAGATGATGAATAGATACTTTAGTAATTTGTTTGATATGAGATTCAAAGCTTAGCTCAGAATCAAATATAACCTTGGATTTCAAATTTAAAGTTAGGTTACCAAAATCTATTTTTGTCAACTCTATATGTTTCTGAGAACCTATTAATAAGAGTTCTGTCATATCTTGGTTTAATTGCAGAACATTTTGAGACATCAAACTCTTAATATCAGCAAGACACTCAAATAAAGCTGCAGTAGCATTGATATCACCTGGGTTAACAGATATGTAGAGTTGTGTGTCATCAGCATAACAGTGAAAGTTCACCTCATGTTTACGAATAATCTCACCTAGTGGTAATATACAGTGGCTTGCGAAAGTATTGCCCCCCCTTGGCATTTTTCCTATTTTGTTGCCTTACAACCTGGAATTAAAATTGATTTTTATTTGGATTTCATGTAATGGACATACACAAAATAGTCCAAATTGGTGAAGTGAAATGAAAAAAATAACTTGTTTAAAAAAATTCTAAAAAATAAATAACAGAAAAGTGGTGCGTGCATATGTATTCACCACCTTTGCTATTAAGCCTCTAAATAAGATTTGGTGCAACTAATTACCTCTAGAAGTCACATAATTAGTTAAATAAAGTTGTGGAGAAGTACAGATCAGGGTTGGGTTATTCACAAAAGTAGCCTGTATGGCAGGGTGGCAAGAAGGAAGCCATTACTAAAAATAAGCCATCTCAAAGCCTGCATGGAGTTTGCAACAAAGCATCTGCGTGATCCTGCAAAAATGTGGCAAAAAGTGTTGTGGTCATATAAGATCAAATTGGAACTTTTTGGTCTAAATGCCAATCGTGACATATGGCGCACAGCACATCTCCCAGTCAACACCATCCCTACAGTCAAGCATGGTGGTAGCAGCATCATGCTATGGGGATGCTTCTCCTCAGCAAAACCTCAAGAAAACTTGTTTCAGTCTGCTAAAGGCCAAAGTTACACTGGAGTGGCTTAAGAATAAGAAAGTGAATGTCCTTACTTAAATCATATTGAGAATCTGTGGAAAGACTTCAAAACTGCTGTCCATAAGCGATTTCCAAGCAACTTGAGAGAGCTTGATCAAATCTGCCAAGAAGAATGGGCACAAATTGCACCAAGCTGGACTGCAAAGTTGGTAGAGACTTACCCCAAAAGACTTGTGGCTGTAATTGCTTTCAAAGGTGCTTCCACCAAATATTGAGTTGATGGGTCTGAATACTTATCTTACCCTTAGAAGTTTTGAGTTTGAGAAGTCTTGAGTTTGAGTTTGAGCAATATAAAATATTAAGTTTTTAAAAAAATGTGTATGCATCATTTTGTAATTTCACAAAATGGGACACCATAGGAAGAGTCTGAATACTTTTGCAAGGCACTGTATATAAGGAAAATAACATAGGACTGAGAATGGTGCCCTGACAGATATCACATATAATATTAGCCAGTCCTGACACAGACTCCCCCAAGGAAACAAAGTACCTTCTGTCGATTAGATATGATCTAAACCAGTTCAGAATAGTTCCAGAGAGGCACACCCATTCTTTAAGATGATTAATTAAAATTGCATGATCCACTGTATTGAATGCTGAACTTAGTTCTAAAAGGACTCAAATAGATATAGCATTTAAATCTGCACACATAAGTAGGTCATTAGCAACCTTAACCAGAGCAGTCTATGTGCTAAGATATAAATGAAACCCTGAACAAGGACAAATAGCAGAACATTGTTTTGTGTCACCCAAGAAAAATGTAAACATGACGTAACAGAGCATAGGCCCTGCACAGGGGTGTGTGTGTGTGTGTGTGTGTGTGTGTGTGTGTGTGTACCACCCTTTGCACAAGCCACATGGTTTTGATTGTTGGATTGTTGCTTGATTGTTTAATTGATGTGTGAATGAGAATTGGGGAATGTGGCCATGCGGTGATTGATTGAATGATTGATCACATTACACCATACATGATGCTATCACAAATACAGTAATTGTGCACTTAAGGTTTGAGTAGCCTGAAGAAATTCTCACCGAAGTAAGCATCTTGTTATGCTTATAAATATAAACCAAACATGGTTTATTAGTAACTGCATCAATTTAAAGTGTGTCTTAATGTATGTCAGATGATACTGCAGTATTGAACCAAAAGGTTTCAGATTACATTGACTGGAAATTTAAAATGCTACATAAAAGCATACTTTAGGCCATTTTCAAACAGGCTTTTTTTATAAATTGTCTAGAAGAGACTAGGAATGGAAACACTGAAATGCATGCACTTGGCTAGATAAGGGTCAGTTTAGATGTCTGTCGCTGAAGCAGTTTCACTCAGAAACCAGACATTTGCATGCCCCGGCTCATTTTGTACAATTGTTTCTCTTCCCTTTTTTCCACCACACTAATCCGAAACCAAGACGGTAATGACATTCCTTTTCTTCTAGACACAGAGATTCAAGTCTTTGAAGTTCATGCAATTTGATTTTTTTTTCCCCCAGCGAACTCTTCTGCTTTTTCTTTTATATGAAAAATGGAAAATAAATAGCTGTGATTGGTCCAGGCCTGTTATATAGAAGTGTAATTTTCTTTTGCTGTAGGCTTAGCAAAGGGTGTGATGTTAAACAAGAAAGTGAATTATATTGCTCATCGGGCTCTTGTTATTGTTGTTTTGAGTCTTTGGTAGCTGTAAATATTATACTTTATGCTTCCCTCAAGGAAGATTATGACCCAATTGGTCCAGTCTTGAACCTAATGCAAGAAATTGTTTCTGTATTCAATATTAAAAAAAAAAAAAAAAACACATTAGCTTACTAACAGACTTTAATGTAATCGCTGTGTAATGAAAAAAAGGTCTCACAATATATACAGTATTGTACATATTTAGCAGCTTTATTGACTAGTCTGTGAAATTACAATGAACTCTTCTCAGTTCGTATTTTAGTACTCAGAAAATCAAATCAGTAATGTCTGGTTTTGGCTTATCTAACTAATACAAAGAGTTGATTTTTGGAGCTATACAATATGCACAGAAAAATGACAATTGTACATATCACATGGTTAATTAATTGTTACTCCTTCAGCAACATATTACTCGGTCCTGTCACCAGGGCCAGATTAACCCATCACTGGGAGTTATGCAAGCATACACTTGCAAGCCCTCTACCCCTGAACAAACAGCTATATACAGTGCCGAGAAAGTTTGTGAACCCCATTGATAATTACGGAAATTCCAATGTTTTATTTACATTTTAAAGTTTTACTTCCATAGTCTTTTCTTAAATATCTAGTAGGGTTTATATTAACCAAGTTAATGTCTTTTGAAACAAAATGATGTATGAATTTGACAAACAATGAGTAATTAAGATTCAGGGTATGTGAAAAAGTAAGTGAACCCCTGGTTTTCTCAGCTCAATTAAGGGCATAATTAAAATCACTTTTTTAAATAATTATGTAGGTCTTCAGGGTGAGATGAGAGGCCCCACCCTATATAAAGATCAGAAACTTTGTGAGTTTGGTCTTCACCATGCAGGTGTTTGGAAACATATCATGCCACGATCAAAAGAAGACCTCTGATCTCTGAAGACCTCAGAAAAACAGTTATTGATACTCATCAGTCTAGAAAGGGTTACAAAACCATTTCTACGGATTTGGGGCTCCACCAATCAGACTGTCAGACTGATCAAGACAGTCACTCTACCCAGGAGTGGTTGTCCTACCAAAACCTCTCCAAAAACAAACCGGAAAATCATCAAGGAAGTCACAAAGAACCCCAGAGTAACATCCAAGGATCTGCAGGCCACTCTCGCCTTGGCTAAGTTCATGACTCAACTATCAGAAAAAGACTGAACAAGAATGATGTTCATAGAAGGATAGTCAGTAGGAAATCACTGCTCTCTAAAAAGAACATTGCTGCCTGTGAAGTTTGCCAAAGAGCACATAGATGACCCACAAGACATCTGGAACAATGTTCTATTGTATCAGAATATTCTAGAGAAGAATATCAGGCCATCCGTCGTGAGCTGAAGCTGAACCGAAAGTGGGTCATGCAGTAAGACAATGGTCCTAAACACACAAGCAGATCTACAAAAGAATGGCTGCAGAAGAAGAAATTCCGCGTTTTAGAATGGCCTAGTCAAAGTCCGGACCTAAACCCCATCGAAATGTTGTGATAGGACCTAAAGCAAGCTGTCCATGCAAGGAAGCCCTCAAATGTCACCAAATTCAAGCAGTTCTGTAAGGAAGAATGGGCCAAAATTCCTAAAAACCGATGTGAGAGACTGACCAACAGTTACAGGAAACGTTAAGTTGAAGTCAATGCTGCTCAAGGGGGTGCCACCTGTTACTGAATATAAAGGTTCACATACTTTTTCACACAAGAATATTGAATGTTGAATCATTTGTGGATACATAAATGTTGAAAATGTATCATGTTTTGTGTCATTTGTTTGATAAGGTTATCTTTATCTATTATTAGGACTTAAATTAAGATCTACTAACATTTTAGGTCACAAATGTTTGCTGGGGCTGTCGGAAGTAAAAGAAGGTATTGGTGATATTGTGAAATGTGTGTAACTTGTTTCTTTAACAAGTGGGGTTTTCTTGAGTGGGTTAGTTAAGAGTGAAGAAAAGTTTAGTTAGCACTCCAACCGGAGTTAGATTTGTTTTTGTTTATTTGTGTTAATAAAAGTGTGCAACAGCGATAAACTTGCAGTTCTGTGACCGGGTCACCGATTTTAAAGGGTGCAAATAAGCCTTGGCCAAAGGCTTTGTTACAATGCATATACACATACACACACCTCTATATACATTATAAACTTTATAACTAGCCATTCACCCTTTTACAACAGGCATAATTCTCAGTTTTAAGTTATGATGAACGACTGAATAAATCTTACAGAAAATGTAGCTGTAGGGGATGTACTATATAAATTTCTGAATAAAACTGGAAAAAACTGAAGCCTATGTTAAATCCTGTAGCACAGCTCGACAATGACATTTCATGATTTACTGAACAAAAAGGCAACAGTTCAAACAAAGAACACCGTATGAAGTTGAACAAAGGTAATATATAGACGGGTGTTTAAACTTTTGTGCTCAAACGGTAGTTCCACAATAGTCAATGAAAATAAATAGTAAAAAAACAAACATACCTATACATTGTTGTGTAGTCAAATACTTTACAGTTTACTGCATGCACAATCATCAGTAATGTTTCCTTCCTTTTTTATTGATCGGTGGGTTTTGACTCAATTCATTGAAAAAAATGCCATTTTCTACAGAGCAGAGAAATTGCCAATGTTTTGGCATGCAAGTTCAGGTGTAACATATGGTAGATTACTGTACTCTATCAAATTCTGTACCCTTGATAATTCCACGTTGACACAGCTGCATTTTTTCAAAGATCACTGTACGTGAATGCTTGATGTTTCTGAACGGTAGTTGCATGTAATAAAATGAAAATGCGTTTTAAAAAAAGTTTTACAAGGTTACTTAATCAAGAGTTTCGTGTATTGAGCAACAGAAAAAGTCCTACATAGGAGATAAAAAGTCCTATGTAGGAGATACTGGTCCAAGTCCACTAGGAATTACTGTACATATATACATGTTATAGTAATACCTGATAGTATTTAATAAAGGTATAATTACATTTTTAGAGTATGCTTGTCCAATTGTTTTATAACCAGTTTTATAATCTCAGGGTATATGGTGCCTGTCTGTCACTTCTATCTATCTATCTAGCTATCTACAGTGGCTTGCGAAAATAGTGACCCCCCTTGGCATTTTTCCTATTTTGTTACCTTACAACCTGGAATTAAAATGGATTTTTATTTGGATTTCATGTAATGGACATACACAAAATAGTCCAAATTGGTGAAGTGAAATGAAAAAAATAACTTGTTTAAAAAATTCTAAAAAATAAATAACGGAAAAGTGGTGCGTGCATATGTATTCACCCCCTTTGCTATTAAGCCTCTAAATAAGATCTGGTGCAACTAATTACCTCCGGAAGTCACAAAATTAGTTAAATAAAGTCCACCTGTGTGCAATCTAAGTGTCACATGATCTGTGACATGATCTCAGTATATATACATCTGTTCTGAAAGGCCCCAGAGTCTGCAACACCACTAAGCAAGGGGCACCACCAAGCAAGCGGCACCATGAAGACCAAGGAGCTCTCCAAACAGGTCAGGGACAAAGTTGTGGAGAAGTACAGATCAGGGTTGGGTTATAAAAAAATATCAGAAACTTTGAACATCCCACAGAGCACCATTAAAGCTATTATTAAAAAATGGAAAGAATATGGCACCACAACAAACCTGGCAAGAGAGGGCCGCCCACCAAAACTCACAGACCAGGCAAGGAGGGCATTAATCAGAGAGGCAACAAAGAGACCAAAGATAACCCTGAAGGAGCTGCAAAGCTCCACAGCGGAGATTGGAGTATTTGTCCATAGGACCACTTTAAGCCGTACACTCCACAGAGCTGGGCTTTATGGAAGAGTGGCCAGAAAAAAGCCATTGCTTAAAGAAAATAATAAGCAAACATGTTTGGTGTTTGCCAAAAGGCATGTTGGAGACTCCCCAAACATATGGAAGGTACTCTGATCAGATGAGACTAAAATTGAGCTTTTTGGCCATCAAGGAAAACGTTATGTCTAGCACAAACCCAACACCTCTCATCACCTCGAGAACACCATCCCCACAGTGAAGCATGGTGGTGGCAGCATCATGCTGTGGGGATGTTTTTCATCGGCAGGGACTGGGAAACTGGTCAGAATTGAAGGAATGATGGATGGCGCTAAATACAGGGAAATTCTTGAGGGAAACCTGTTTCAGTCTTCCAGAGATTTGAGACTGGGACAGAGGTTCACCTTCCAGCAGGACAATGACCCTAAGCATACTGCTAAAGCAACACTCGAGTGGTTTAAGGGGAAACATTTAAATGTCTTGGAATGGCCTAGTCAAAGCCCAGACCTCAATCCAATTGAGAATCTGTGGTATGACTTAAATATTGCTGTACACCAGCGGAACCCATCCAACTTGAAGGAGCTGGAGCAGTTTTGCCTTAAAGAATGGGCAAAAATCCCAGTGAATAGATGTGCCAAGCTTATAGATACATACCCCAAGAGACTTGCAGCTGTAATTGCTGCAAAAGGTGGCTCTACAAAGTATTGACTTTGGGGGGGGTGAATACTTATGCACGCTCAAGTTTTCTGTTTTTTTGTCTTATTTCTTGTTTGTTTCACAATAAAAAATATTTTGCATCTTCAAAGTAGTAGGCATGTTGTGTAAATCAAATGATACAAACCCACAAAAAATACATTTTAATTCCAGGTTGTAAGGCAACAAAATAGGAAAAATGCCAAGGGGGGGGTCAATACTTTCGCAAGCCACTGTATCTATCTATCTATCTATCTATCTATCTATCTATCTATCTATCTATCTATCTATCTATCTATCTATCTATCTATCTATCTATCTCTCTCTCTCTCTCTCTCTCTCTCTCTCTCTCTCTCTCTCTCTCTCTCTATATATATATATATATATATATATATAAGGTATATACTCATTTTGAGCAAGATTAGTCACTCTAATCAAATAGCATGAAACTGGTAATCAGAAAGATTTCAAATATAATGAAACTGGTAAAAAGAAAGACAAGAAAATGACAAGCTTTTTGCTCATTAATTTGGTGGGTTTTGGTAGATTATATTGTAAAACAAGTTAACAGGGGTTTTCAGTGATGGCTAAAACGTAACATGTGCATACTAACATTTCATACAGTAATGAAACTGTGCTATGCTGCTTCTCTTCTTTACCACAGAGCATGCAATGTTCTTTAATACAGTGCACCAATTTAAAAAAAAATATAAACATGTAAACTTAGACTTTGAAAAACTTCAGCTGCCTGTTGATTAGGATGATTATAGAAACAACATCAGTGCTTATTTTAGTCTTCATCCACTAAAGCTAGGAATTTAATTTACAAATACTTCATAACAACTGCAGACTGCTGCTTTGTTTTGGGCTGGGGATGTTTAATGCACATGTAGTTATACTTTTATTTTTTTGCTAGCTGACTACAATACATAATGCCCGGTGCCTCGAGATAGTGGACCACCACAACCAAAACTTTAACTCATACTTTATGTGAAACAAGTTATTCTACTGTAAGTCTTCTCTAATACTGTATCTGTACACAGAGCTCAAACCGGTTTGATCTGGGTCTCTGTCAGCCGCAAGTATGATTGTGAGCTGGTTAGACATCTCTCTTCTCACCTCCTTTGATTAAGGAAATGACAAAATAGCTTGAACATAACGCTGCAAATTACACTGCTGAGGTGGGTGTCAACCATCAGAAAAAACCCCAAAAAACCTACAAGCCAAAGAAACATGAAGGCAGCATGGAAAGGCTATCAGTTAACTATCAAAGAAATTTTAAAGGTTTTTACTTGGCATTTGAAAAATTACTCCTGCAGCATTGGTAATCATTGGCAAGCAACACTTTAATGTGGGTTCATACAAGGCACATATTATATATGTACATTTGCATTTTACATGCAGTATAAACATGCAACCTATGCTTATTTTTTAACTAATTCATATCTAAAAAAAAACTAATATATATTTAGAATATCAGAGAAAAAAAAAACTAAATCCTTAAATCATATCCATGAACGAAAAAAATAAATAAATCACAAATAATAATCTAATCCAAACTAGGTCAGCAGAGCTAATGACTTAATGTTTTTATGGTTAATTCCCAAAATAATTGGCTCATTTTTTTTAGCCTTTCTTGGAAATGCACTCTCTGAAGTGATTATGTACATGGGACTGTTTCTTTGCTACTGTATTGGCCATCCGAAGACAGATAATAGTATGAGACTAAATAGCAGGATGTACTTATGAAGCAAAACCCTGGAAAAAGGGTTTGACACATGGTTCTTTTTCTTACTGTTAGCAGCAGCAATCACTTTATGTACAATATTTCTAGATCATTAACACAAAGTAGGCCAACTTCAATAAAACATATTGTTTGTCTTAGGGGTCTGTTTTCCTATACATTTCTATAGCTCAGTGGGACTTAAAGCCTAAGGCAATACGGCATTCCTGAAACTCTCAATTTAATATATGTTATACCTTACTGCATGTTACATTTAATCCAACATAAAAGCTAAGTGACTCATATATGTACAATCCCTGACCTTTGCAATCATTCTGAGTGATTCTACAAACCATGACAAGTCTGTCAGGAGCTGCTCTTCAGTTCTTGTTACCCACCATAGATATATGTAACATAGGCTATGTAAACCAAAGTGTCTTTTTAGAATTAACTTGAAACAAGTTTCCTTTTATTTTTGATGACAATACACTGCTGTACAGTACTTTATGAATGGTGCACACTAATATAAAGACACTTGGCATTCTTTTGTAACACTACAGTACACTACAGTTGTCTATGGAAGACAACTCAAGTCTATGGAAGAGCAGCTCCTGAACTCATAGTCAACGCAAACTATAAAACACCATGCTGGAGCTAGAACAGACTTTGAGTGTGATTTAGAACTACCTATGGCTGAAATGTAAGTACTGTACTTATTACATTAAAAAATACCATGGACATTGTAAAAACCAATGCAAAACAATATATGGAATAAACTACGCATCATTGGAGCTTGGGTTGTTTGCCCGGTTAAATAATGTATTGCATTAATAGAAGATTCAACTTATCTTATTACGCTTTAAAAAAGAACAATTTTAATCTCTCTAGCCTGAGCTACTTTCATACCCCAAGCACATCTCACAAAACACTAGTATTACACAGTGTCTCATTGTATTGGGCCACCAATTAAAACTCTTCTATTTTGACATCTTCAAAAAGCAGAAATCACACAAAAATACTAAAGTTCAGGCATTAGCTCCTTTAGATGTCAGTCTTTCCAGGGCATGTTTAAATTAAACAATTATTTTAGTTATTTTTCTTCACCCAAGTCCCTGAGGCATCTCAGATATGAGGATTGTACACTTTATTTTTTTATGAGAATCCCTTTGGAAGTTTTTTGTATGTTTTTAGGCTACGGGCATTGATCTTATGACAAGTTTTCAAAGTTCCCCTGTGATGAGTCAAGCCAAATGCCCAAATGAATATGCATCAACGTGGAGAGTGCATGGAGATTTCTCCAGCCACACACAGTGGGGAGCCCTACCTGCTCTTTCTAAACTCCCTGATTATACTTGTAAGCATACTAATGTAAGTGAGGTGCAGCAATTATCTTCAGTTGCGATACGTTTTCAGAGCCGCAGTGGTCTTTGAATGCTGAAAGATGGTAATTTCTACATGCAGGGTCCGGCAGGGGAATTTTGCCAGTGCACATTTTTGTTTTGACTGATATGCAAATGCTTCATGCAAACAAATGTTTTAATAAAGGTTATGAGATTGGAGTCTGCCAAAGGTGGCATATGGCAAAATACAAGAAATAATTCATTGTGTTGATGGAAGGACTATCTGCACATTCATAACTTCAATTATAAGGTCTTGATAATAGGTGCACAAATAGATATTTCCTCAGGGTGGTAGTGGGAATTCATGACACATTAGGTGAATATACAGTAACCACAAATGTAAGTTATTCATGGGGTGTCTTAGCAAATTCTCCCTGTAGAAAACTACTTATTTGTAAGTTACTGGATTCCAAGTACTCTAAATAAGTCGCTTTTGTATAGATTCCATGGTTGTTACTACACTGATAATGTGATGGATGGTTAGACCTAATTTTCTATAGTATGATGTACAGGGGGGATTCTAATCTTTTTACCACCACTATACACAATGGTTTCCCTTCGAGTACAGCTGGTTATGGTAATGCAAACACTTTAACTAGAATGACAATACCAAATATTCTATGTGTTGAAACACACTGCAACTATATTGTGCTATATGTACCATCAAGTCATTTGATTTTTGTCAGCCTTTTATCTCATTATTTTTCTCTAACTCTGAGTTGATATTTAATGCCATGGTGCATGTTGGTAGCTGGTTTAATGCTAGACTGAATTCATTATTAACACTAGAAGGACCGGAGATATACTCATAAATAGAAGCCCCACAGCAGTCTTTCCGACAGCTGTATTCAAAACATTGCAAATAGTATAACGAAAGGCAAAACAGTTGGATGTAATTCTTATTTTTTTATTGAGTACGTGTCACAAAGGCGGCCAGAGTGGGGGACATCAGACCAGAAACAGGAACCAGGAAATAAACGACAGACAGGTGGGGTTTGGTGGAGCTGAGCGAATGGTCTTGCTCAGCATTTAACAAATGAACAGACAGTCAGAAAATAAAAGGTTTGTAACACACGGCACGTGAGGCCAAAATAAATAGACAAACAAAACGAGTAGACACTAACAAAGTCAGTCGTAGCAATTGATATTTATAATTACACTTCTCCTCTCTCTCTCCCCCGTTCTCCACTCCCGAACACACAACCCTGAGTGAGTGAAAATATGCAGCTTTTATGCAGCTGTACCGAGACTCGATTGCTAATCAATCATTCAACTGGAGTCGCGGTGCAACTGCACGTGAATTAATAAAGTGCAATTCCCCTTTGCTCACATATTATTACATTTTACTTGCACGTGAAGTGCTGTGCAGTCCTCGTGCCTAAATACAAATATAAATTTTAAACACTCATGTTACACAGACCCGTTTATATCCCATGTACTAATGAATATACACCAACATTAACACACAACAGAAAATACACACAGGAGTGGGCACTTTGCCACTGTACGCCATAAAAATCTGACAACCGAAGCATATATTTTACAAATCAAACCAAGAAAATGTAAATAAACATCTGAACAGACATCGGTTTACAGCATACGGTACATATTTATAAAACTGAAATGATAGTTAAAAACATGTTCTACTTTTCAACAGCTATCTGTTTATTATCAGATGAGCAAAAGCAACCGAACAATGTAGATAAATAAACTTTAAAAAAAAACAAAAACATTTTACAGAAGCTTACAGCACAAGAATTTATAAAAAAAAGTTGTTTTTTTTTTCGTTTTTTTCAACAAACCTGAGTCTAAAGCTGTTCACAATCAACACAGAAAAAGTACTTCTCCACACCACTTTTCTGCACAGGGCACAGCTGTCTGAAGTTTTATTTTTGTAGCACTTGCCAACCTGGCATTGGCATCTCTTGCGGCTCTCAATGGGGTTGCCAGCTTCAGCTGTGGGTACACGCTTGGCAGTCTCCCTCTGTTCCAAATGCTTTTTGCGTTCCTGTGCTAACTGTAAAATATATTCTCTCCTTGGTAAATTCTTCTCTATGCATTCTTTGTAAAGTACCCAGGAGTTGATGGCTGCTAGGTCCAATACATTGTAAAACACCTGAAAAGACCACCGTCGGGAGTCAGCTTTCATGGAATACTTCCGTGCCATCTGAACCAAAACATCGACTCCATATTTTATTGCCTAGTAAAACTCCACAGTCTCTGGTATTTATTTTCACTAGTCCCGATGATAATCGACTGACCAGTGCAGTGCAACTGGCAAGTAGACGCCAGTCTTCAAAAGGCTGATTGAAAACAATAGACTGTCAGTCATTCACTCAGGTAGAGAGTAGAGACTAATCTGATTACAGCTAAACACATTGCGTTCTGGTAAATAAAAATCTGCCAGTAGAACACCGTTCTGTATAATAAAAATACAATTGTTTTCTCTGTGCCCGTCAATGTGACTGCTCCCGGGGCTTTAGGTATAATGTAATATATCTCCTTTATTTCTGCACTCCCGCGTTTCATGCTTTGTGAGAATATTTAATACGGACAGAAAGGTACATGAACACGGAGCCTCATATGTGTTACATGATTGGATAAAATTACATGTTAAAACCAAAAACCGCCATAATGACTGCCGCAGGGCTTCTAGTGTTAATATTACACAGTATAAAGGAAAAGATTCCATAATGTGGCCTTTTTGCATACAAGTGATGGCCAAAAATAAAATATTTGCTATTCCTATTTAGGACCTCAAAGATAAATTGTCCTACCTTGCCACCATTTTGAAATATGAGCGCCAACTTTAAACAGTATCAACTTGTACAATTTATCACCTTAAAATACCAAACAACATACTCCAGACTGAAGTTGCTTAAAAATGGCGCAAACATTAAAAAAGTAAGAAAAATGCACAGGTTTGCTTACACATGATGTAACGCACATGAAAATAATGAGACTGTGTGAAGTTCAATTCTGAAAATATTCCTTATGGCAGTTCCAATAAAGGAGGAACAGCTTCAATAATCCACAGTAGATATCGTTGGCCATTACTTGTAAGCAAACATCTTTTTATACCTGGCTGGCCATTAGAAATCATAGTCTGTATAGAAAAGGAGATCTGTTTTGGTTGCTCTGAATAAAAGGACATCAAATGTAAAAAAAAAAAAAAAAAAAAAAAAAAAAAAAACAGTGATCTTAGACTAGGTAGACATTGATTTCTTTCAGCTTTTTCAGGGATGCATGTCTGTACTTTGCCAAGACTCCTGTACAAGCCTGTTTAAAGTTTCACAGTACTGGCAGGATGAAACATAACTTTCTCTCCACAGACAATGGGGAGACATAAAGGCAGGTCCTTACTGGGAACAATAGACTTTATAACTTATTAATTCAGCACTGTTTCTTGGCAAATCAAGCACTGGGAGGGGTGAGGTAAAAAAAAAAAAAGTATTACAAAGAGAGACAGCAGTGTCGCACTCAGCTGGCTGCAACTGGGCTATAAATAGAATCTTTTTTATAAATCAGTTCCAACCATGTCTACACATTTGTTCTGATTTACTGAGCTAGGGGGATAAACAAAACATAATTTGCAATTATTAGGAAGACCTCAATGCTCATGTACTATAAAAACACTGCAATTGTTTAATTAACACAAACAGATAAAGAAAATAAAATACATAGATACTTATATGGTACAAGTTCAATGTCTGTTCATGTTGCATATGACATTATGTTATCGAAAACAATGCTATGTTCTGTTTAATAGGTAAAATACTGGAACCTAATGTTGACAGGCCTGAAACAACATTTAATCATTTACTTTTCCAAAATTTGGGGTATGCATTCATTTTTAGTTGAAAAATAAACAGCTTTTCATTTAATTAATGTACTTAAGCTTCATAATGTTCTTTTTTAATGAAAGTTATATACTTTAGATTTCCACAACAGAACCAAAATATAAAATAGACAACTATGGATATGGAAACTCAGGATAATTGTTTGAAAACTTTTTGGTAACACTGTCAGAGCCTCTACCAATAGCTGATTTAAAAAAAAAAAAATCAGTGAAACTTAAGCCAGAGTAAGCTTTGTAGGAGCCAGGGTAAGCAAGACTAAGAGACAAAGGCATTTATGCAACTGATGCCACTGTTAAAATGGTATATTTGGTCATGAATGTTCATACACTTTACATACATAAAGAAAAACATAGTATATTTTGGCTGACTCACTGTAACAATTATTATTATTGTAACAGAAAAAATCATTAACAAAACATTTTGTTATCCCTATATTTCTTCCCTGAGTGAAATGCATGATATCATAGATGATAAATATGTATTTATTTTTGTCAATGTGCTAGTCATGTTGAACTGCATGACATGGACTACAAGACATGAACCAGGAGACTCAAGTTAAAAAAAATCACATATGGTTGTTAACTTTCTGCACTCGATCCTTTTGATGGAGCAGAGCTCTGTCTACAGGGATGCTCATAGTATGTTTTGTGTTTTGAAGACTCTGACCAACTTGTAGTAAATCCCAAAGGTGATGGCTTTAATCAGTACACAGGGGAAAGAGGGGAATGTAGAACCAAATTTAGAGATGAAAGCTAAATAAAATGGAAATAGACTAGAGATCAATAAAGTTTCAAATATAAGTAGGGTTATCACCCATTGGGAGGGCAATGAAAAAGATAGAAAACAATGATGGGTCAAAGCAGTAAATCTATAATAAATAAATAATACATCTAACATAAAACATATGTGCTACAAATGCTGGATCAGCACATTTGGATGTGGGATTTACGTGCAAATCTCAAAGAAAATGTCAATTTGAATACTGACATTTCTATTTTCTTAGTGCCTGCATAGCTACACTGTAATAATGAATTATAGTGCTAACAGGTATGAAACTTGGCTTAGAAATAGCTAAATAGCATAGTCAATCGACACTAATTTAATTTGCATAATTTGTCTGCAATGTCAGTAAAATGATAAGTATGCTTTGCTTTTATAAATTTATTTATTTATGTTAGTGTCATATTTGTCTTTCTTTTTACACAGCAGAACAAAAAAAATAACATACAGCTATTAATATGGAAACTTGGAGTGATTGTATAAATATTATTTGGTGCAAATGTATGCAGCAACAGCATTAAGGATTTGTTACTTAAAAATTACATTAAGAAATGTTGTAACTTTGTAAGTCTGTGTTTAACGGGATACATTTGCATATAATCTATCAAGCATTCAAAATTATTTATCTATATCTATAACTTATTAGTACTATATAACCTAAAGGCACAACTGTCAGAGTGCATAGGGTAACCCTTTATATTAAAGTGCTGCTTATTAATGTTTTAATAAAGCATCATTTATGGTTTATAACCATGCAATAGCCAGAGATGGAATTACTTTTAAACATCCCAAACAGAATAGGTGGCTAAAAACTGTCCCCTTTCTGTCTATGGCTATTGCATGGTGTAACAGGGTGATGAGCCCTGTACAGTTCTTTAATTATTTATTTTGAGAACGGGGTCTCCCCCCTCCGCCTGTGTCTCACGTGTTATTGTTTATTTGTGTGTTATGTTTTATTTATTGTATTTGTTATGGCAAAAGCCGTGGTTATTGTTTTGTTTTGATGGTTTTAAATGTGTTTTGGCAGAGGCGGGATTGGCAGCCCATCCTCTGCCAGTAACTAATTAAACTTGTGCAGATTGTGGCTGAGGGTAATGAGATCATTGATAGTTAACCCCTCGGCCATCATAAGTAAAAGCCTGCAGCTTGCTGCACTCAGGGTGGGTGTGTACAGAGGAGTGTATGGGAGAGCATAGGAGAGAGAACAAAATAAAATAACAGACTGCAGTACCTGTGTGTGTATTGCTTCCTGCATCTGGCCTGACGTGCTTTATTAATACTCTATAACATAGCTATTAAGCACATATTATATATTTATAAAACAGTTATAAAATATTAATAAGCAGCACCTTAATATAAAGTGTTACCCAAAGTAGTATTATGTGCAGAATTTTTTTTTAAAAAAATGTTTAAAAAAAACCTAAATAAACAACACAATAAACTGCACCATACACAAACATTGGTTTGAACCTCAGTTCGCACTGTTTTAATATCAAACATCAACAATGTCACAGAAGCCGCCAGTTTGTGGAGATCACAAAAAAATGATTCTTTCAATTTAGGCTAGGCAGCTGTTAGCTTGTTTTTATTCTGTATTAATTAAATTCTATTATTTGCAAAAAAGCAGGAGAGAAGCAGACCATTATCATTATGTATGATTTTTTGAATAGGGGATGATAGCAGGGTAATCTTTCTACATTTCCGACCCCATAATAAAATAGTGTTACTGTTATTAAGTAGTAGTATTACTCTGAAGCAATGGTATGTCAAAATAACAGAATCCCATTTTTACTTTAGCGAAATAGGCTACAATATTATTTTCATTAACAACTTGACATATTAACTTTATTTATATGAATGTTTAGCTTTCATATTGAAGCTTGTTGTCTACTACTCATTTAATCAAAACAAGTAGTATTAGAATTTGTTTAAGATGTTTTTCAAATCTTATTTGTGTATAAAAAAAACGACAAAGTTCTTCTTCAGCAGCCAGAGTTACTTACTTTAAAAGGCACATGGCTCAAATCATAATTAAAAGTAGGAACATTCCTGGCAGCAGACTTGCAGCATGGATAAAACGGTGTTGATAATTAAGAAAATGCATTTGCGAGTGAAAAAAAAAAAGAACTTTAATAACTGAAGAGACACACATTAAGCACTGCTAATAACCTTTCAATAATTTTCAGGAGTCCTTAGTGACGTATTTATCAATAATATTTTCCAGTAATAACTAATAATATTTTTGGAGGTCAGTGTAATAGAATTGAATACTACTACTACAAAAAATAACACAAGGTTAGTGAAGAAAACAAAGCACCCCCAAAGCAGTCCTATAGTTTTCAGTTTTTATTTTCCAAATCTCTACCTCCCTTTAAATGTTAAAATTAGCACAGTGCTACCCCCTTATAATGTGACCTGTTATAGTGCAGAATCGTTTAGAACATGGTAAGGTCGTGGCTCCCATTTCCCCCATAATGCAAGTTGACTCGCAAATGTTAGGTGAGCGTTGCAGATACACAGTACAAAGCATGGCACACAGCAAAAATCTAATTTTTTTTTTACTTTAACTTTTAAAAGTTAATATTAAACTTGATGCTGTGGACAGAGTAAGAAAAGGTGAAACTCAAGTAGCAGATTTAAAAGATATACATGTTGCAGAAAGTACATTATGTGGATGATTAAAGAAAAACTAAGGTTTTCTGATAAGATTGACTCCAAAAGAAACCTGCTGTATGAAAAAAATCTGCTGCGCTAAAAAGTGAGACAAGCTGCTGTGTGAATATGTTGCTGTTGTAGTGCAAGACACTCTGTTGTTTTTGATGTGGCCCAGGTTAACAGGGGCCACTAATAAACCCAATAAACCATGGATTCGAGTACCTGCAATTTGTGTGTGTCTCCTTCCTTCATTTTTCATTGTACTCTACAATATTAATTTGACTTGTGGGCATTGTAAATCATTTAGAGAACAAAAATGCCAATATTCATCATAAGACAAAACACAAACTTACAAACTCCTAATTATGGACCCTGACATCCGCATTATAACAGGGTAGCACTCATTGTTAAGTTGTCTCGGCATCCTAATAAAGAGAAAACTACTAATTTTTTTTTGCTACAAATCAGTATATTTGAAATGATGGACTTGCTGTCAGTGTACACCCCATACTGGGTATTTTATGCTGGAAAGAAAATCTACCAGGGCAATTCTGTTAAACAAATGAAAACAATAAAAGCACAATGATAAACTAGGTGACTGCAAGAATGAAATGCAATTAGGATCAGCGATGAACAATTAACATAATGAATCTGTTTGTAGTAAAAATTAAGCGAAACAGAATCAGGCTAACTCAAGATATGAAGGTAAACAAGTGACAGTGTTTTGTAATTAACAGCTTTTCCTGAGTTTAATTAGGAAACAGAATCGGTTCCAAATAAGTTTAAAGTCATGTGATTAAAAATAAAAACCAAAATCTTCAAGCCTTAGATTAATATAAGGAGAAATATTCAGATGGTCTGTGAAAAGTAAGTGGAGTTTTAGAACACCAAAACTCTGAATAGAAAAATCTGAAAAGGCTCACAGGTTTTGCAAGTTCTTGAATTCAGCAGTCTATTAAGCCGGGACTCTACACTTGACAGGTAAAGCGTGCTGCTTTACCAGCCAGTGGTACAACTACAGCTGAGCAGTATAGTGCTACTCAGACAGTGATAAAATAATAAAAGAAAATAAAAGAAAGTTCAAAGCACACAGTTTTGGCCTTGTGCTACAGCCAACTAAGTGTAGTCTCTGGTTTTCCTTGGTTGTTTCTCAGTCCTGCTTCTCTCTGACTCTTCTTCACTGTTCTTCTTCCTCCAGCTGTTCATCTCAGCAGCCCATTCCTCTCAGCAGCCTCAGAAGCAGCAGTCCCCTACTTATCCTTGTGTCCAGGCCACGCCCCTAGGTGCACCAGCCACCAATCCCAAGAATGCACGGTTTTCCCGCTCTCTGATGTCAACACCTGCTTCCATTGAACCTTTGACCCTGGGTCACAGAACCGTCTCGAAAACTGTTACAGTAGGCCTAGGGTCATTACAATACTTTATATCATATATATATATATATATATATATATATATATATATATATATATATATATATATATATATATATATATATATGTGTGTGTGTGTGTGTGTGTGTGTGTGTGTGTGTGTGTGTGTGTGTGTGTGTGTGTGTGTGTGTGTTTTAATCTTTAGAATTTAAATCATTAGTTAGCTCTTTCCTTGGTTTTTTTTGCCAAAACCTCTCTAAAAAGAAACATAGACAAACAACTAGAAGTATTTAGCATGTTTCCATGCTATATCCTCTAATGAACACTTACACAAATCTGAATTTAAATGTTTGAAACACCAAGTAATATAAACAAGGAGACTGACATTATGCAAGAGGAAAAATAACAAGGTGTGTAAATGGTGGAGAAAGCCAGTGTGGGATCAATGGATATGCAGGTAATGAAGCTATTTTTTTTTTTTTTTTTTTTTTTTTTTAATAAAGACTGTTGGTATATTTTTATACAGTAATGGATATGAATAAATTGAGTTTTCAAATCTGGGTGTTACCCTTAATGAATGTAGAGAAATGCTTGTTATCTTGTGATGTGGCAGGTGAGAGAGTGAGAGATGTATCCAACGAAATGAGTTTGTCATACACTGTACTGTACTCCAAATGTGAAAATGCTTGCACATACCAGAAATTGGCAGTGACAAGGTAAAGCCTTAGACATTTTATGCTAAAATCCTTCAAGAAAATAATACTTGCAGTCACAAATAAATTGTTCTGTTTACTTTATTCAAAACAAAATGACATTCCAGGGAGAATAACTCTTCACACAGCAGGATGGTAATGCACCTTAATTGCTAGTTAAAATATTGTTCAAAATTACACTGGTACCTAAACAAAAGCTGCATTGTTGCCAATAGTCTGTCATGAACAAATACATGATGTGTCCCAGTTTATCTCCACCCCCCCACTTTAAAAGAGCATGCATTTGGTTTACCTACTGGCATAATAAATCATAAATTAAGTTTGTCAAAATTCTATGTACAGTTGTCATGCTGTGCATAGAAAATATAGCTCAAGTCAAGTTAAAAAATATATAGAAAAATTATGTTTAATAGTAGTTTCAAGCATCAGTAATTTAATGTATTTCTTTTTACAATAAGTTAATATGCTTTGTTTAGGGTGTCTTATTACAAGATACATAATGTATCCCAAACTGCAAAAGATGACATCTCTTATACAATCAGAAACAACATATTAACTTTAAATGCAGTTTCTAAACATTTGGTAAGAATGACCTCAGGTACAAAAACATGGGTACTCTACTGGATAATATTAAGCTCAAGTCTAGTGGCACAGTATTGCATGTATATCCCTTGAGATCTATTGTGGTATTGGGAACCAGCCTTGCAGTGGAAGTTTAATGTGAAATATGACAAATCTGGCAGAATGTATTGAACAGTAAAACCAATCTTAACTGGATCTGGGTGTGTATGAGAATCCATATCATATTATTAAACAGTCTTTATACATATATACCCAAGAGTCAAATTCCATAGAATAATGTGTAAACAAATAGCTGGAACAGCAAATATGTCATGCAGCTACAAATCTTGTTGTCTTCAATTACATTATCAATAACATTTGGGACAGTGTTGAGCAGTCAACTGCATGACAGTTAAACTGAGAGAATTAAACATTATTATATTCCAGAAAGATTATTCTATAGAATATGAAGAGTTGTGATAGTAGTTTTGTCGTACTTCAAGTAAACACAAGAGATGAGAGCAGAAAAATATACCTCATGTGATAACATGGCTGCCTCTCCTAACTTACTGCAGTTACGATAGAGTTCAACTTGACATGGTCCAATATCTTACCATTGACATTGAACACAAGCAAGTTAACTGCTTGTCGATACTTGATTTAGAAAAATGGAAAATGCATTATTTTTCAGAAATTAAAGATAAATTACCTGAAATATTATATAAAAATTGATCTGAAATACAGGGCCTTTTATGGAAATATTGATGGCTGGGTGTTTGTGAGAGAATAAAGACATGAGAAGTTTGTGAGACATAATAAACCACTAAAAGTCATGCTGTTTTTAGTAGTCAGACCTCTCAGGCACAGATAAACTATCTTTCTAATCGCTGTTAACACAAATGATCCGTTATTATTCGTAATATTGTATTTATAAATCAGAGAATGGTTAAAAAACTGAATGAGAACACCCTGCTTTGAATTCGTGTGACAGTTTGTGATGGGAACCTGTTCTGCAGCAGGAGATGAAGAAAGCACCAGTCAAGAGCATAGCAATGTTAGATACAGATACATGATCGCATATACATTTCAAAATATATATTATACGATGTTAATACCCTGCTGTGTGTGTTCACTATCACTAGTTACCATGCTTACTAACTATTCCGGCAAAATAGTTTAGAAGCGAGGTGGTTTAAAAACAATAAGGAATTTTGTCTCTGATTTTATGGTGACAATTTTAATTAACGAGCTCACTGGAGTGGGGGGGGGGGGTGATTGTAATCAGACATTACAGTTGCAAACCCCACTTAAGAAATTATCTAAGCTTAAATAATTATCTAAGCAGATACTACAAGAGAATCATGTAAACCAAACATAGTAACATGTTAATGGTTAATACATTAAATATTCTGAAAATCAAGATAGCATAATTAATATAACCTTGTAATTTTACAATGGAAATGTTTCTGCTACTTTTAGAGTTATACAGTAGGTTAGAAACCCCAACATTAAAAAGAAAAAAAAAATGGAGGCAATTAACATGGGATATCAGTGAAAAGTATATACAAAGTATATACTATATATAAAATGTTTTTTATTTATTTATTTATTTATGTACTGTGCTTATTATGCCCAATTCCTATACAGCTAAATGTGAAGACATACTTAATCATTTTCTTAGTGTCTGATAACAGAGAAAGCTTCATCCACGGTGTCTTTGTTTAAGAGTAAATCAATGTTCTGTCTGTGGACCTCAGTGTATGTTTCATCTTGGGAGCCAAGTCAGACTTTACGGCAAGTTATTCACATCGTCAGAGCAGTGAAAGGCAGGTGAAGACCTTCCCCATGCTTGTTAAAGTTTTACCAGAGGCTATTGCCAAAAATCAACAAAAAAATACCTACACCTGCAAGCTTCATTTATAGTAAATTATTGACATCCAGAAAAAAGAGAAAATTGCTTGTGACAGTATTTTTTTTTTTTTCTTTACTATATTTTTTTTTATCCTCTGGATAAAATATTATTAAATCTAACAACATTTTACCAACAACAATTGACAGCAAACCGCCTAGTTGAAATACTTTTTTTTTTTTTAAGAATATATTAAAGGTTCCACAATACATTACATTTGCCATTAATATCATTAATTTCAACCAAGTGACCTAAAAAGCCATTCATGTTAATGCTTAATCTGATACAGGTACATAACAAGAACTGTAGTAACACTACCATGTACTTATATTTCCTAGAATCACAACACTGATTGTGAGATTGGATCTTCATACATTAACTGCATGTCTTAAATAATGTAGCAATTGTGCAAGTATGTGTACTGCAGTTCATGTAGCTGAATTTTGAAGTGCATAAGACTAATCTACTCAAATGGTAAGCTTGTCTGTCCATGTGTGGTGTTTAAATGAAATCCACAGTAGGCTTGGGATAATGAGAACACTCACCACAGCAGTGTATTTTATTCACTTGAAACCAAGCCGTCAGGAAGACTGCAGTGACAGATAAGCAGTGCCAACATCCGGAAAAAAAAGGCTTGTGTTTTCAGGGAATAGTACACCAGTGAATTATTAAAAACATAATAATAATAATAATAATAATAATAATAATAATAATAATAATAAAAATGCATACCACATTTCTTCAAGAATTAAGGTAATAATGGGAAATGCAGGGATTATAGCGTGCATCTTTAGAGCATGTTGACAATACAATGCAATAAATATGTTGACCTAGACAGTTAAAGAGCAAGTAGAGGAGTTCCGAAAAATATAGTGTTATACTTCCCTACATGTTGCTACAAATGCTTAAATAATGTACCTGAATTATTTTGTATTATTTTTAACATCCTGACAATGTTGTACACATGCAACTTTAAAGTCTATTTCAAAGCTGTTTTCAAAATGGCCTTGTGATAAGATGTAATTTTTTTTTTTCCTTTCATGTAGAAATAAAAAAAAAAAAAACAGCGATTAATTTTGTTTCGGGATAAAAAAAACAAAACCAAAAAAAACACTGACTTGTATTTTTAATTATGCATTTAACATGTAATATATAATGTGATGTGATTTAATTCTTTTTCTTTTCCTTAAGAAACAAAAAAGTGTGACTAAGGTCATTTCAGCTGCCTCTCGTTTAATTGGGACAGCCGCTTATTCTGGATATTTTCCCTTCTCCCAAGGCATCCCTATAAAGCGGTGCTGACTGTATATATACATTTGAAAACTTTTTGGGTCTTAAATGATGCTGAGCTGCATGTCATGACAGAACAAAACTGTGCTGGCTCTTCTGTCATGATTCAGGAAAATAAAATAGTTCAGAACAAACAAAATGACTTGAAAGGAAGTGCTTCTCAAACTACAAGCAAAAGATGATACATTATTTCCATATAAAATGGCAAAGCCATGCTATTTGCATTCCAGAAGTGCAAAATAAGCAGTTTCTAAAGTACTTTTAATTTTTTAAAACTATGTACAAGGTTTGGAACAAAAACCAAAAACCTACTGTTCACCAAAGGTTCCCATCCAACTTGACGGAGCTTGAGCAATTTTGAAAAGAAAAATGGGCAAAAAATGTGGTGTCCAGATGTGCAAAGCTGGTAGAGACTTATCCAAATAGACTCATGGCTGTAATTGCAGCCAAAGGTGCCTCTACCAAATATTGACTCAAGGGGGTGAATACTTATGCAATCAATTATTTTCTGTTTTGTATTTGTTATTAATTTAGAATAATTTGTAGATTTTATTTTTCACTTTGACTATTGACTTTCTTGTGTTGATCAGTGGCAAAAACTCCTAATTAAATCAATTTTGATTCCACGTTGTAACACAATAAAATGTGGAAAAGTCCAAGGGGGGTGAATACTTTTGAGAGCCACTGTAACCCCTGTGAAAAGAGTTCAGGGCCATTTTGAGAAGCCAGGTTGATTCTAGAGGGATACAAGGCCATTCCTCATTGCTTGCAGTCTCCAGTTCCTTATGTGAAGCAGGGGGTGGAAAGCCAATGAAGGCATCTATAAGATGTGCTATAAAACGCCAACCAACACCGACAACAAGCCTTCTATCAAAGTCTATGAGATACGTGGTTTATCACCTATAACTTCAAAATAACCCATCAGAATGCAATAGGAACACTTGTATGAAAAATATCCAAAACCAACTACACCCTGCTTTCCAAGAAGTGAACAAAAAAAAGTGTGTGTTTTTTTTTTTTTTTTACAGATTATGATCCTCTAGCGAGTGGCCAGCAATAGAGAGAACAAGAGTGAGTATCAAATTCTGCACCAGACAACTGTTGTGTACATCAACCAGATATTGAGGTATATCAGAATTACCTGAATGCATATGTGTTTGTACAAGGCATAGGATACTACAAACATGTCAAATATATCTGTCTTCACTTCCACTATGATGGTAATAACCTTTTTTTTTGTAATGAATGTCATAGTTTTAGGTTAGCAACATTCATTTTTCCAATTAGCACTTATCAGTAGCAATCACTTGGACACAGATTTAAATGACATACAAATTCTCTTGAGCAAATTTAGTCAAGAACCTATTTGAAACAGCAAGCTCCTGATCTTTAGTTACAATTGGAAGTTTTTAAACAAATAACCTTTTGGTTTTATTGGATTTTTTTAAAAAAGTTTCATTATATACAGCTTTCTTTTGTAGCAACTTAATATGTCACAGATCTATTTCAGTCTCATGGGAGCTACAAACAAAACAAGACAGTTCACTTAAAATGATAAGAGTAGAACTACAAGATGATATATACTACCTCTAACAAAGATATTTGAATGATAAAACATTTGGAAGCAGCAATACTGTAGGACTGACACCCTCTATTGAGTCAGGACAGCTTTTGAAATACATAAGAGCAAAATTTCCTATCTACAAACATGACTATCCTATGGGGTACACAGGGTTTCTACAATATAAAGCAAATGTTTATGCATTCTGGGATAGCTTACCTCCCCTGAACTTTATTACATTAACTGTTCTGATATAAATTCCCAGTTTTCCTGTAGCGGTATGGGGTTTGAACCTTGCAAGGTATAAAAAATGAAATCACAATACATATTTGCTCTCTGTTACTTCAGTTACAATACTGCCTGTTTATAAAGTCAAATAATGCATATCCCCAAGGTCTGTTCAGCAGAACTTTTGAAGAATATTGCATTTGAGTTTTATTGTGCAACTGTGGTCCCTCATGGCTGATTCAACTATAGTTATGACAGTCTTTATCTAATATCGTGCTGATGAATTCAACAAGAATATATCTATGGGATGCACAATGAAATCAGAACAGCTTTTACACATTGCAGCAAAAATATATATATAGAATATATAATATATATATTATATATATATATATATATATATATATATATATATATATATATATATATATATATATATATATATATATATATATAACACAGCAGAAGGGAGGGGGTTAATATCCTCCCTGCATAAAACGTGTATTTGCTGAATTGTTTAATGGCTTTCTTAATTGTTTTATTAATTAATTGTCACCTGCATATGGCTATCATTGTATTTTAGAGCTAGGTACACAGTATATAAAGAAAGGAAGCAGTCTGCTCGGGGCGGCTGGTGTGTACAGAAGCCCGCTTGATGGTTTGCTCAAGCATAAAGAAAGGTAGTGTAAAAACCTTTTGAATATGTGAAAAAACTGTATTTTTGTTTGTTGGTTTGATAACAGGTAAACAGCTTAGCTGTCCTGTTGTTAGTTAGGTTCCTGTGTGTTTTAGTTATTGCTCGAGTAGAGATATGTTTTTGTTTTGTTTTGTGTGTTTATTAAAAATAGCGCGTCAGCACTTTGAAATCCCATTTCTGTGTCCTGGGTCTTGCTCTTAAAGGGGCAACAAACCATGGAATGGAAGGAAAAAAAAAAAATATATATATATATATATATATATATATATATATATATATATATATATATATATATATATATATATATATATGGTTTAAGTAAAAATATATTAATAACAGTGTAAGTAATTCCTGACTAGTTTTTTTTTAGAGAGAGAGAGAGAGGCTGCTGGTTTTCATTTCAACCAAGCTCTCAATGACTTAACTAGACCCTTAATTGAACTGATAATTTGCTTAATTAGACCTTTTTACTTGTTTTCAGCTCTTGATCTAGAGTTGCATATATTCAAGATAGCTATAACATTTGATAAGTAACTTGAACTGCAACTGTTTAAGAGCTGAAAACAAGTAAAAATATCTAAACAAATTATCAGTTCAATTAAGGGTATAGTTAAGTAATTGAGAGCTCGGTTGGAATGAAAACCAGCAGCCACAGGGGGTCCACAGGACCGAGTTTGAGAAGCCCTGCTGTAAACCATCTTCATTTTCATACATACTTATATGTTTAAGTAAAGAATAAATTAATAAAGACAGTACTACTGCAAACCAACATTTTTTTAGGTAAGCCTGTATTTGGATTTTTCATCTTCTCTCTTGTTAGTTATTTTGTACATCATTGAGACTTATATAGACTGGATGGCCTGACTTCCTTCTCTTCATGAAGAAATGCTGATATCCAACGGTTTTTAACACTACTGTATCTAAGGTAAACTTGCACATTATTTGAATAAATTATTAAAGTACTTATAGTAGCATTTATAACCTGAGATCTCACATGTAAAGCTTTCAGTTTGCATGGCTCCCGGGACTCTCTTACATTTGCACATCCTGGGTCAGTTCACCTGAAGAGTGAAATTTCTCCACTCTTTCAATGCCTTCTTTCCTGTAATCAACAAGCTCTCTGGTTTAACTGCATGTGAGACCTACATAGTGAGTGGAAGTGTATGACAGGGAAGAGTTATGATATTATTTCACATTAGCTAGCTACAACCTTGAAACCTTTAAATGAGGTTGGATTTGCATGCTAATATATGACAAACACTGCCCTGCGGTATATGTACCCTATGTAGATCCTCATATTGGTATCATGTTTCTGACTTGTCACAAGTTGAAGAAAGGACCAGCAGAACCATTAATTAACTTCAGTTTTGACCATTTTAGTTTCAGATGTTTTATCTAAAGCTGTACATGTACGTAGACAGATCTGGCCCTGGTAGCTCTTAGACTACAATCTACAGTATACATGTAGCACTCAGGATCTTGTTAAATGGTGCAACAATGCTTTAACCAAACTCCACCTCTCTGTCATTCATTTCCTGGTTCCTGTTTCTGGTCTGACGTCCCCCACTCCGACAGTCTTTGTCACACCTGGTGTTAGTAGTGGGATTACCAGCGCCTCCTATACGCAAACCAGAGCAGGAACCACCGTTTCTTGTTTTTTACAAAAAAAAAAAAAAAAAAAAAAATGGAAGGCTGGAGAGATGGCTGCTGGTGCCTTGCCTGCGGGGTGTACAGGCACGTGGTGGCTGTCTGCCTCTACCAAGAGGGAGAGGAGGAACTGGCCCAGGAGAGGAAGTTGAGGAGAAGGAGGCAGAGAAGGGGTAAGAGGAAGGCAGAGCGTCCACTGCCCAAGTCTCCACCAACAGAGGAAGTATGCCTGCGGGTTTCACCTCCACAGCCTGCATGGAAGGAGGCCGAACATACTCAACCCAAGAGGGAGGAGTCATTGCGCCCACAGCCCACAAAGGGGGAGTTGGAGCATCCACAGCCCAAGAGGGCGAGTGCCTGCTGGTTCCGTCTCCAGCGTCGGTGGGAGAAGCCCTGCTTGTTCGAGAGCCACCATTGAGGGAGATCTGGGACTGGCTGACGGACCCTGATGGTGGCCTGGAAAGAGACCTCCCGAAGTTGATTAACCTGCTATGGGTCCAAGATGGGGAGCGTTGTGAAACTTGAGAACAGCAACACCACCCAGAGACTATGGTGTTCAACTACCTGGCTGTCGATATGGGAGAGGTCCCATCTCTGGTTTCATCAGGAGAAGCCCTGACACTGTCTCCAGGACCAGAGGGAGAGGAGCCAATGCACCAGTCCCTGCAAGAGAGAGCCACACCAGTCCCCTGCAAGTGAGGAAGAGCTGCACCAGTCCCCTGCAAGTGAGGGAGAGCCGCAACAGTCCCTAGCAAGTGAGGGAGAGCCTCCGTCGCCAGGAGACTACAAGCCACTCCCACCTCCATCGCCAGGAGACTACACGCCGCTCCCATTTACATTGCCAGACTACAAGCCACTCCCATCTCCATCGACAGGAGCAGAGCAGCAGGAGCTGCCACCTCCACCGGCAGAGGGGGAATGCCTGCTGGGTCCCCGTCCACCAGCAGAGGGTGAATACCTGCTGGGTCCCTTTACACCAGCAGAGGATGAATACTTGCTGGTATCACTTCCCCCACCAGCAGAGGATGAACGAGGAGAGGAGCTGGAGCTGCCTCTGCCTCCATCACCATCAGGGGGAGAGGAGCAGGAGCTGTCTCTCCCTTCACCAGAAGGACCAGGACTAGACAATGTATAATTTTAATGTATTACCGGTTGTTTCTCTGCTTCATTCAAAAACACACACTTCCAGTTTTCTCCCCAATTTGGAATCGCCAATTGTATTTTATTAATCACGGTTCACTGCTGCAACCCCCTGGCGACTCTGGGAATTGCGGCTGACACACGCTTCCTCCGAAACACGTCCCTGCCTAGCTGTTTTTTTCACAGTGCAGATCAACAGCAAAGCCATCAGACCTTAGTGCTGGAGGACAACACAGCCTGGGTGGCTCTCAGACAATTGTGTGGCACCCCCTGGGAACTCCTGGTCACAGTTGGCAATGACCTGGATTTGCCTGGATTTGAACCAGCGATCTCCAAACTATAGGGCACATCATGCACTCCACACAGGGCACTTTTACTGGATGCGCCACTCAGGACCCCAATAGAGCACACTTAACCATCTTTCATCATTTTAGTTTTCAACATAAAGCTAAAGCTGCTATATGTGGTTTAGCTTTCTGTTAATTCAATCTAGAGTAAACTATAATTATTGGCAAATTGGTGATGGCAAATAATGTCCTATTGGAGTCGAGCATGATTGTGATAACTATCTGAAAGTGCCTGCTCAAAGTCTTCATTACCAATGTACTGAAATAATTAATGTTAATAAGCTACCAATTACATTTTTTTACGCATTCCCAATTCAGTGCTTGCTTCACTCTGAGGGCTTGTCAAACATCCGTAACTGTAAACAATCATAAGACGACCAGTAGTACCACAAATACATTTTATTATAAAAGGATGTTTTGCCAATAGATTTATATTTTGGTTGGTGTTAGCCATGCTATTAACACTTTAAACTAATTTTGCAATCTGAGTCCTATAAATAAGGAAATTAGACATCCAGGCTACAAACCTTACATGTACTCAATATCCACCATGGCTTGGCCTTATACGATCACAATGTAACTGAAAATGTTCCAAGGTTTAACAGAAAATAACTATGAACATTTTTCAAGACAAAATGCCTATGCCAGGGGTTCCCAAACTATGGTCTGCAGGAGCAAAGACATTCTATGTATTTTCTTCTATTAATATCGAAAGCAGGTGCCGGCCGCAACGGTAATTGTAGAAAAATAAAGTGTAGCATGACAGTATTGGTGGACTGTCAATCAAAGCAGAAATTCACAAACCATTTAAAAAATGGAGTACTTTGAAGTATGTTTCAGTATTAACTAAATCAAGTTATTAATCAAACTGATAAATCTTATTACATATTGGAAGCAGATTTATTAAAATGTTTGGATATACTGCTATTTTATTTATTACTGGATCATTCACAGTTGTCTTAAAATAATGCTAAAATATGTTTTGTTGGAAAAAAATAATTTAAAAAAAGCATTTTTTGACTGATTCAAATTTTGCTGTAGATGGATTTATTTTCATAAGTTTTCCATTGTTTAAGTGGCACAGCTGTGCACTGTTTTTTTTTTTGGGGGGGGGGGGGGGGGGGGGGGGGGGGGGTAAGTTGCAAGCCAACTGAATGTGATTTTGCAAGTTATATTTGGTTGTACAGAGTAGTGGCGAAAAAAGTAACTTATGCTAGGCTCTCATTTGCATCTGTTGTGCACATTTGTCTTTTTTATGCATGACAGTTCAGCATGAGAGGCAACGACTAGATGTTTTAGTTAGAAAGTGTTCAGAAATTAGAATTTAAGAGTTATGTTTTTGAGCACGTTGTATTGGTTTTTCAAAAATGATTCCTGTTCAGGTGTTTGTGAATGGGAATAATACGAGACATGCAGTTTCTTGTTTGATGAACAAGAAAAATAATTGCATTTCTATAATGCACAATTATACAAAGGTACCTAATTTAAAGGTTTGATTAAAAAAAAAAAAAAAAAAAAAAAAAAAAAAACATGTTTAGTTTTTATTTATTAAAATGAAAGTGTTTTGAATTTGTTTTAAATTTTTACTCTCTGCATATGCTATGTGATTTCTATCTTTCACAATAGTTATTCAAATGAATAAAGGACATTTTAGTTTAGGTTTATCTATAATGTCACAGGATTAAACATATAAAATGTTTTTAATTTGAAATTTTCAAAAGGACTGCTAATAGTGGGCTGCAGTGCCAAATGCAACTGAACAGGTGGGCCTCAGGTAACAAAAAAATGGGAACCCCAGGCCAAAGCTACATGTGTTGCTTCAGTCTGAAGCTCACCTAATAACCATTTAAAAAATATATAGTTTACAGTTAACTGTACCAGAAGATCAAATAACAACTGTTCAAAGGCTAGTACAGATGAGGCACTGGATCCAGAAGAGTCTTTTTTTTAATCCTTGTTTAAGTCAGTGAATGTTGCAGAAACATTATCTTTATTTCACACATTCTCTAATGTTAAGCAGCTTGGATTCCAGTCCAGTAGCATGCGAATACTCCACCACATCACAACAAGATAAGCAAGAACATATCTGCTGTAACTCTGAAAGATTAACTTTGGATCTGAAGTTCCCCCAGTCAATCTGACTCACGTTGCTTGAAGCATGTTGGGTAATGAGAAAGATGCCTTACATTGAAATGCTTTTTACTTAACCCAGAGATAATACTTTATCTGGGCAAATTAATACATGCTGTCATATCAAACCATTAACTTGTTTCAGTAAGACATATGGACAGTTCATATTATCTATCGGTATGTTTTCAAATATATAGAAGTACTGAAAAAATGTGTATTTTGGTTAAGAATTAATTAAAATTCTGAAGCTGTAACAAAGCTTCCAGAAGCTAGGTTTGTATCTCCTACACCGAAGTCATTGTACACACTCTGTTATCAAGAAGGTTCCTAGCTTTTCTATATCTTCTCTCTCCACTTCAAATTACACGCCAGCTAAGTAGGGCAACCTGTGCACTTACTTATTGCAACGTCACAGCGAATTAACAAAAATAAAACCCAAATATAGGGAAAAGATTATCTGTTGTAGTTGGCACACACCAACGCTCCAAAACTGTCAAAGCTGTGGATTTCACAATTTGCAAGGCTTAAACACAAGCAAGTTTGTCCTGAAGTTTGCAAATTTATATGTGGAAGTATACCACAATGTTGATCACACCTCTAGGAAGAGTATATGAAATATCTCAGCTAGGAATAAATTCATTGCAAAAAAACAATGTTAACATAACATTACATTTGTGACACAAACCCACAAAACCAGGGAAATTGGGATTCAAATATTTACACTACAGCAGTATTAACTAAGATATGTTCTAACAGTGTGAAGTCTCCCCCAGTACCCATCTGTGTTACAGTTGGTTCGCCTCTACTAGTGTGGAGTCTACAAATAAGTCAATAAAATAAATACAAGCAAAGAGCTAAATAGTTGTTTGCATATTTAGAACAAGAGTTCTGTTTTGAGATCTCTATATTAAGAGATTTTGTGGCTTCAAACTGACCACAGAAGTAATTTAATTGCGTTTTTGTATTGTAATTTCCTGACTTGTATGGCTTCAACCTTAAACCTTAACTATAGTTAATAAAGTTTTTTTGTAATGGATAACACTAAGTATCACAAGAACACTTTTACAGACCCGTCTGTATGTTCTGGTACAAACGTAAAGTGTGCATAAATAGACATTGAGCTTTCTCAAAAGACTATGCCAAGGCTAAGCTAATTGTGTGTCAAGTTTACCATTGTGTGTCAAGCTTCCTAGAACGAACAGGAGACGAACCGGTAGTAGTCGTCCACATCGGTACAAAGAACATTGGAAGAGACAGACCAAAATCCCTGCAAAACAAATTCAGAGAGCTAGGAAGGAAATTAAAAGAGAAAACCAAAACTGTGGTATTTTCTGGTATACTACCGGCACCTTGCAAAGGACCATATGGACAGCTGGAAATAACTAATCAAAACGCATGGCTGAAGATGCGGTGCACACGGGAAGGCTTCACCTATCTTGATCATTGGACCACATTCTACAATGAGGACTATCTGTATAGACGGGATGGACTGCACTTAAATAACAGGGGAACCACTCTACTTGGAGAAAAGATCTTCGAGCAGGTTCAGAAGCATTTAAACTAGAAAGGAAGGGGGGAGAAATCAACAAAAAACAGAAGGGAGACTGCATCAAAAGAAGAACAACAACTCAGGTAAGACAACCATTAAATGTATTTATCTAAATGCTAGAAGTATCAGAAACAAAATTCTAGAACTTGAAGCTACTGCACTAACAGGTAATTATGATGTGATAGGTGTTACTGAAACTTGGTTGTCTGAGAGTGATGGGGACAATTATAATATTTGTGGGTATACACTGTATAGGAAAGACAGGCAGGACAGAAGAGGAGGAGGGGTAGTGCGATACATAAGAAACAGTCTTGAAGCCCAGGTGTTAAACCTGGACAAAGAAAATAAAACCGAATCAATATGGGTCAGAATAACGGACAAAAATTCAAAGGGCATAATAATAGGAGCATGCTATAGACCGCCAGATTCAGACGGTGAGCATAATAATCTGTTATACAATGACATTAGAAATGTGTGTAGCAAAGGAGAAGCCATACTAATGGGGGATTTCAACTTCCCCCAAATAAAATGGGAAAACCCGGTGGGTAGCACGAAGGATGAAATAGAAATGGTGGAAATGACAAATGACTGCTTCCTAACACAATTTGTCAAGGCACCGACTAGAGGGGAGGCATGCCTTGATTTAGTCTTTTCAAATAACGAAGATAGAATAACTAAAACAGAGGTCAGAGAACCATTGGCAAACTCAGACCACAACATGGTCTCATTTGAAGTGTTTTTTAAAACCCCAAAAGTAATGACTAAAGCTAAGGTTTACAATTTTAGAAAAGCAAGCTATAAAGTTATGAAACAGAGACTAACAGAAGTAGATTGGAGTAAAATAGAGAAAACACCCACAGAAGAAGGATGGTTGTTCTTCAAAAATGTAGTACTTGAGGCACAAAACAATTACATCCCTAAAGTAGACAAATCTAAATGTAAAACTAAATTGCCAAAATGGTTTAATAGATCAATTAAAAAAAATATTCAGCGAAAAAAGGCACTTCATGCAGCAGTCTCTTGACACAGGGGTGGTACCGACAGACTGGAAAATTGCAAACGTAATACCGATCCACAAAAAGGGAAACAAAACTGAACCAGGTAACTACAGACCAGTAAGCCTGACTTCTATTATATGCAAACTTATGGAAACTATAATAAGATCCAAAATGGAAAATTACCTATATGGTAACAGGGTCCTGGGAGACAGTCAACATGGTTTTAGGAAAGGGCGATCATGTCTAACTAACTTGCTTGATTTTTTTGAGGATGCAACATCGATAATGGATAATTGCAAAGCATATGACATGGTTTAATTAGATTTCCAGAAAGCTTTTGACAAAGTCCCGCACAAAAGATTAATTCTCAAACTGAACGCAGTTGGAATTCAAGGAAACACATGTACATGGATAGGGAGTGGTTAACATGTAGAAAACAGAAAGTACTTATTAGAGGAAAAACCTCAGAATGGAGTGTGGTAACCAACGGCCACAGGGATCAGTATTAGGTCCTGTGCTATTCCTAATCTACATTAATGATTTAGATTCTGGTATAGTAAGCAAACTTGTTAAATTTGCAGACGACACAAAAGTAGGAGGAGTGGCAAACACTGTTGCAGCAGCAAAGGTCATTCAAAATGATCTAGACAAGATTCAGAACTGGGCAGACACATGGCAAATGACATTTAATAGAGAAAAGTGTAAGGTACTGCACACAGGAAATAAACATGTACATTATAAATATCATATGGGAGATACTGAAATTGGAGAAGGAATCTATGAAAAAGACCTAGGAGTTTTGACTCAGAAATGTTTTCATCTAGACAATGTGGGGAAGCTATAAAAAAGGCTAACACGATGCTCGGATACATTGTGAAAAGTGTTGAGGGGAAGTAATGTTAAAACTGTACAATGCACTAGTAAGACCTCATCTTGAATATTGTGTGCAGTTCTGATCACCTCGCTATAAAAAAGATATTGCTGCTCTAGAAAGAGTGCAAAGAAGAGTGACCAGAATTATTCCGGGCTTAAAAGGCATGTCATATGCAGACAGGCTAAAAGAATTGAATCTGTTCAGTCTTGAACAAAGAATACTACATGGCAACCTAATTCAAGCATTCAAAATTCTAAAAGGTATTGACAGTGTCGACCCAAGGGACTTTTTCAGCCTGAAAAAAGAAACAAGGACCAGGGGTCACAAATGGAGATTAGACAAAGGGACATTCAGAACAGAAAATAGGAGGCACTTTTTTACACAGAGAATTGTGAGGGTCTGGAATCAACTCTCCAGTAATGTTGTTGAAGCTGACACCCTGGGATCCTTCAAGAAGCTGCTTGATGAGATTTTGGGATCAATAAGCTACTAACAACCAAACGAGCAAGATGGGCCGAATGGCCGCCTCTCGTTTGTAAACTTTCTTATGTTCTTATGTTCTTATCCCACTGCTTTCTCAATTTCAGAGGGGACACCAGAGTTATCTTCCATTTAAAGACATCCCACTGTCCTTGATGAATTGCATGCTTCTATTGTCCTGTTGAATTTTTTTTTATGCCTTCTTTCCCTGAGGTTTGTTTGCTGTTAAGGTATAACAGTCTCTAGTTTTTTGACAATGTAGTCTAAAGTGAATTATGAGTTTTTTAGTTGGTCTAAAAAAGTTTCATTTTCCCTATATGGAGTACCTTCTCTTCTGGGACTGATCCAAATTCACACGCTTTCCATTTTTAGACACTCTTGCTAGATGTGAAAAAAAAAAAAAAAACTGCATTTATTGTTCATTATTTTTGTATTAATATGGTATTTAGTTAAAAACTCACACCTGCCCAACACAGATTAGGCAGAAATTACATGCAGCATGTAAACCAGAAACTTATTATTGATTAAGTGGGAGTAGATTCTGAAGATTTCAAACATTCTTATATGATTGTGCCATTGCAATGAAAGAAAATGAGTATACTTGAATTGAACAGTGTGATATTGCAATACAGTACTTCAAAATGTATATTAATCCTGTGTTTATCATTTCACCTCTGATAACAATGATGATTCTTAAATATTAGCTGCAATCAGAGGTAATGATACAATGCTACATGTATTTAATTTCACACCATATTATATACACACTAGAACTCATTATTAGTTGCAATTGAATCGAAATGGGGGCTTGGGTTGAAAGTCTATTAAAAATGAATTAGTCTGAAACTATTACACAACAAAAGGACTTTGAAACACATGAAATGCATTTAAGTTTACAAGTCTTATCTACTGAAGCATTAAAACATGTGGTTATCTTTTATCTAGGACATGTACTATCAAAAAAGTGCTTTATATAAGCTGTTTACAAAAAAAAAAATCAGAGTGATAATATTGTCAGCCTACCGTGATGGAAATTCAACATGCAAATTGTATTTTATTTATGTTTTGTTTTTCTATCCCCTGTGCCATTCTACAGAAAAAAAAAAAAAAAAACACAACGTCAAAGAAGCAAAAGCCTACAAATGCTATTTGCACATCTTTAAACATATTGTGATATTATGATTTGTTGTTATAATACATACATGCTTGTGGAAACCTCTGAGATATTAAGGTAACTATATGAGTGACATGTTAAAAGCTAATTACTTTTCCAGATGTGTGCACAAAGCCAAAACCTTCTCATCATACCGACTGAGGCTTTCAGGGTTGACCACAGCCCGTGGTCAGGCTACAACAGCTTCACATGGCCCTAAAGATATCAGTCTAGGGGACACATTCATCTCCTCACTACATATAACTAAAAAGCAGACATACTCCAGATCATACAATTTAATGGATTCCATGGTCTCATTATTTTTTTTTTGGTTTGTTTTCTAAATGTAAAGTTTTGTAATTTTTTCCAAAACAAAACCCTAGACCACTGGCCCTTGAAAAAGTAGCATATATTCTTTATTTTTATTCTCCCTCCTATAATGAAGAAAAATATTTAGGTTTCCTAGAAAGGATAATTTATGCGCAGACAGGCAACAGCTCTAGAACACATTACTACAGGAGTTCTCTTTAACAAAGGGAACAATTTATGTTGGTAGCAATTAAACTGTCTTGGCAACATGTAAAATACAACAAGAACTTCTTATTAGCTCATACAGACTAATTAGCAAATTACATATATTAATAACATAGAACAGATAATTTATTTTCAATGTTTCTGTTGTCGGAAAAAAATAGAGGTAAGGGGGGGAGACTATTGGAGTTAAATTGCTTGAAATTACTAGCAATAATTATGTGGGGCTATGTTTGAAAATATGAAAGAGATACTGTGATTAATATGGGACCATACATTTACAGTTAAATCATAAAAAGGTGACATTGGATAAGTAATGTTTAGAATGTGTATCTTGTTATACAGAGAGCTTGATTACAATGTATGAATTGTATTTTCTTAAAACCAGTCTACATACATAGTAAATTAGTACCAGGATACCTTATGATACAAATAATATAATTACACTATTTATGCACAGTCATGCCCAACAAATTGACAGTCTCTATTTATTTATTTCCCTGAGTATCATGCAATAACTGTTAGTTTTGATACAATTTGTAATACTGTGTGCTTGCAAATCTGAGAAGGAAACGTCTAAAGCCAGTACCATTTTCTCTCACTTTACATTAACAATAATTTCAAGCAAAAAATGTCATGTTGTTCTTATGAAGCCTACCGATAGTCTAGTCATATTGGGGTTCCTTCTCCCCATGAGGGAATATTAAGGAGATATAAACCATACATAGACCACCTCTATTCAATAACTCCTGTATACACAGCTTGTACATTTTAAATATACTAGTAACTCTTATTGCTTTGTTTTCAATAACAAACCTCCATTTATTCAATGAACATTTCCAATCTAAAGAGGAAAAGGTAGATGTAGAAAATATCTTTTTATTACTAATATTATTGTTACCATTAGTATTATTATTGGTGGTACTCATAGAGGATACACAGAGTGCTGTAGTTATTCCATGAATGAGGCTAGATAGCTGAACCACCAACAAGCCCTGAGGCAGCTGAGTGAGTTGTTTACAGCTATCTTAACAAGTGATTTAGCCAAAGGAGTCTATGAACATTCATGTCTTCTTTATGGTAAATAAGGTATGTTTAATTCAGACTTTAATAACTGAATTTGAAGTTACTTTTCTTAGACCAAGCTCCTTAAGAATTGAAGAGTCAGCAAACGGCTTATATATATATATATATATATATATATATATATATATATATATATATATATATATATATATATATATATATATATATATATTATAAGGAATCACACAGGACCATTGAATATGAGATATGAAGTTATTAATTGCTATATCTCTCAACCCCTGCTGTATAAATATGATTAGTAGAAGTAATGTTACTTCTTACAGCCATTTTTTATATACATGCCAAGCACTGAAATTGTATATACTTTTATTAGTGGCGGTGTTTATATATACTTCATTTAAAATCACTGCGATTATTTATCTAATTATATGTTGGCACCAGCAAGTTTTATTTTGTTAATTATCGTCTCCACTACCACTTCCTTTCATTTCCCTTCAATTAAAATGCTCATTTGTCTACCAGGCATTTCTCATCCCCCCTTCTCACTTCTCTGCAGTGTTCATGCCCCGAGGCTGCTCCATTCTGTTGCTTACACTATAATCAGCACACTTTAAAGATAAATGCGCTGGTGATTCCTCACAGTTACCTTTACTTATGCACTTGCTTTATTGACAGCATTTCCACCTGATGATGTTTTATCAATATCCCAGTGATATGTGCAGTACTACTCTGTAGGCCCTTTCAAACAAACTATAATGAAGCACTTTGTTTTTAAAGTAAAAAGACTTATAATAGAAAGCATCTCTTAAAAATCAATCCAGTGAAATCTTTATATTTGAAGAGAACTTACTTAGGCATCTTGCATGGGCCATTGAAAACAAATTGTTCTTGATGCTAGTTTAAATGTGATACATCAAGATACACAGGTCCAAGTTAAATGTAAATGTCATAGATCTGCAACAGAACTTTATAGTCCATACAGTGCAGGCAACACATTCAGCTTAACGTATTACACAATTCTGAATCCAATTAATTGGCTATTTGGGGAGTAAAATAAACAATATTTTAGGTCGTTGAGGGAGGATACAAAAACATGAATACATTTTCTATATAAGCTATGGAAAAAAGGCAACAAATTCTTGATAGATATACTATACTATGCAGATGCTTTTGATAACCAAAATATAAATACAATCATTCCAGAATTGCATTCATCTCTTGTTCCCATACATGGAATGGAACTACTGTGTTTGACACAGGAAACTGCTCTTGTGGTAAAGGAAACAGTCTTCTGTTGTGTCTTTCACATTGTAATGAAAATCCTTAATTTGCATCAAAGTTCTGTGGCCCATTCATTATTGGTTTGTCACAGATTGTAATGTGCCAATAGCCATTTCCATCTCTCTATTATTTGGGGGCTTGCCAAGTACATCTCCAATTGTCATGTAACCAAGGTCACCAAAAAAAGGTTTGCTATTTTATCCAACCTTGTCATTCACTGTCAAAATCTATTGCAACGTTGTGCCATTAATGTCATACAACACTTGATTGCCAGTCCTTTTTTTCTTGATGCTTAAATAATGAAATTAAAAACAAATGTTATCTCATCAAGTTGTCTTACATACAGCACTATCTAAAAGTAGACACATAATAATTTGTATGACTTTTGGTACTGACTATGAAAAAAAAAAAAAACTTAATATAAACAATACAGACAGTCATTTCTCTAAAAAAAAAAGCAATTAGAAGCAATTAATTTCCACTTCAAACGGGGACACATGAATTATGAACAATTTTATTTCTCTCATCACTATGCAAACTCTTGATTAACAATATCTCATGAGATTCATTTTCAGAAGAAAACTGCATAATCAGACAACTAAATATGAATGTAACTGATATTTCTCTCAGAAGCAGGCTGCAGTGTCTCACGAGCATGTCACTTTTACAGAACTTTTGAACTTCATTCTGATCAAATGATACAGTAGATGTGCACTGAACAAAAATATAAATGCAACATGCAACAATTTCAAACATTTTACTGAGTTACAGTTCATATAAGGAAATCAGTCAATTGAAATAAATTCATTAGGCCCTAATCTATGGATTTCACATGACTGGGAATACAGATATGCATCTGTTGGTCACAGATACCTTAAAAAAAAAGGGTAGGTGCATGGATCAGAAAACCATTCAGTATCTGGTATGACCACCATTTACCTCATGCAGCGCAACACATCTCCTTCTCATAGAGTTTATCAGGCTGTTGATTGTGGCCTGTGGAATGTTGTCCCAATCCTCTTCAATGGCTGTGCGAAGTTGATGGATATTGGCGGAAACTGGAACACACTGTCGTACACGTCGATCCAGAGCATCCCAAACATACTCAATGGGTGACATGTCTGGTGAGTATGCAGGCCATGGAAGAACTGGGACATTTTCAGCTTCCAGGAATTGTGTCCAGATCCTTGAGTCATGGGGCCGTGCATTATCATGCTGAAACTTGAGTTGATGGCGGCAGATGAATGGCACGACAATGGGCCTCAGGATCTTTTCAAGGTATTTCCTTTTTTCTTTTTCTTTTCATGTGTATTCAAATTGCAATCAATAAAATGCAATTGTGTTTGTTGTCCGTAGCTTATGTCTGCCCATACCATAACCCCACCGCCACCATGGAGCACTCTGTTCACAACATTAACATCAGCAAACCGCTCGCCCACACGACACCATACACGCTGTCTGCCATCTGCCCGGTACAGTTGAAACCGGGATACATCCACGAAGAGCACACTTCTCCAGAGTGCCAGTGGCCATAGAAGGTGAGCATCTGTCCACTGAAGTCCATTACGACGCCGAACTGCAGTCAGGTCAAGACCCTGGTGAGGATGATGAGCACGCAGATGAGCTTCTCTAAGACGGTTTCTGACAGTTTGTGCAGAAATTCTTTGGTTGTGCAAACCCACAGTTTCATCAGCTGTCTGAGTGGCTGGTCTCAGACAATCCCGCATGTGAAGAAGCCGGATGTGGAGGTCCTGGGCTGGCGTGGTTACACGTGGTCTGCGGTTGTGAGGCTGGTTGGGCGTACTGCCAATTTCTCTAAAACGATGTTGGAGGCAGCTTATTGTAGAGAAATGACCGTTCAATTCTCTAGCAACAGCTATGGTGGACATTCCTGCAGTCAGCATGCAAATTGCATGCTCCTTCAAAACTTGAGACATCTGTGGCATTGTGTTGTGTGACAAAACTGCACATTTTAGAGTGGCCTTTTATTGTCCCCAGCACAAGGTGCACCTGTATAATGATCATGCTGTTTAATCAGCTTCTTGATATGCCACACCTGTCAGGTGGATGGATTATCTTGGCAAAGGAGAAATACTCACTAACAGGGATGTAAACAAATTTGTGCACAAAATTTGAGAGAAATAAGCTTTGTGTGCGTATGGAAATTTTATTTTATTTCAGCTCATGAAACATGGGACCAACACTTTACATGTTGCATTTATATTTTTGTTCAGTGTATATATATATATATATATATTAGGTGATATAATGGAATGGGTTATTTTCTGTCGGTATTGCCTTGCCTTTTTTACTTTTGGGGATGGAAGTACACTGTATCCTCCTCAGTGGTATACATTTGCCTTCAGTCAGACCTAGTGAAAGTAATATTTTATAGTAGAAATGCTGAAAAAAAAAACTGACACACTTTTTGAATAAGACTTCAAGTTGAATTTTTTTAGTACGTATTTCATGACTGAATGATTTAAGGTTTTTCATTGTACTTTGAATATTTTATATTGGTGTGTTTTGAAGACACATGTGAATTTATATAAAGAAATCGCAGTGTAATTAACCAATTAGACCAATTGTGTGTAGCAAGATAATATATGAGGCTTGATTAAGAACGAGACAGAGCTGGCAGGATGTTCTTAGATAAGGAGCAGCTTGTGTGAGCATGTATGCCAGGCTGTAGTTTTTTAACTGTATCATATACTGGTGGAGTGGTGTGTTCCTGCATGTAGTAATTTTAGAGCACACATGTTACCGCAGTTGTTACATTCTTAGTCTGGCACCTGTCAGGGTCTGACTGTACTGAGATAGGAGAGAGATCTAGAATACCATTGTTTAGCCTGTAAATTGAAAATGCAGTTACTTTCTTTCCTAGCTATGAGATTTGGATTATTTAGCCAACAGAATACATGCCTGGTGCTCAATATCTGCAATCCATTGGAGGTGAGATTGACAACCAACTAGGTTTTGTGCCTTGTTTACTTGGAGCTCTGATTTATTGTGATTTGAATCATTTGCATTGATGGGGTCCTCAACCACATCTCCAATTCACTAATGTAAAAAAGTCTGCACTATTTTGTTTTATTCTGCTTTACAACCTGTGATGCTGACTTGTGAACGACGCTGCTGGCTTGATGTAACCTATTTGAAGCAGTCAGTAATTTGTGTAGCTGGTGTTAACAAAAATGTTTCTTTCTTTAAGAAGCCCTGGAAAATGATTGATAGATGTCTGTAAAGATAAAATTGCTGGTTGTAAAAGCAAACAGCATATTCTATCTTATAAATTAAACATTGAACTACAGTTTTGCTTGTCTTCCTCTTTCCTGTGGTTCCTGCATTGCTCTTTCCCTATAAAATAACCTGTACTGGTAAATTAGGACAAAATTGGAAAACTAAATTTTAGTTGCCGCTTATAAGAGCTGGTGTAGTCGGACTACTAGTCGGGCTAGATATATCAAAGTGTATCCTTGTTTAAACAAAGCTATCACTCAGTACCTCGGCATGCTACAGATTTACCCTGCTTTTCAAATTTCGTGAGAAATAGCAATTGCTGCAAACTGTTCATTTCCGCTCAGACATGACATGCGCTTTACAGCTACCAGACGTAAGTTGGCTGATAGTTGCATGAGTAAATATTATTAGGCTTTTTTTTTTTGATGAGTTGTGTGTGTTGTTTAAAAGGCCAGATGCACCTTTTCTGTTTGTACACAAGCACCTCTCTATCACAATACAGTAAACACTTGAAATCCCCCAATCACACTCAAATAGTGTCTTGCAGATGTGTTGGTTTCTGATCTCATCATACTTTACTATGTTCTGTACACAAGCACCCTCACCCCATCACAATAATCCCAAAGATAACTAGTACATTAATTATAACATATAAATACATCTTGCAGATTTGCATCTAATCAAAGTGGTCTCCACTTAAACTGTGCACATTAATTGCCAATGCATCACATACATATCATATAAAGTGGTAATAAAAAATAATAAGCCTTGCTCTATAGAAATTATAATGACACATTAAGACTTCAAAATAATCAAAATCCTTGCTAGATAAACATCAAACCACCATCTAGTCACTTTCTGGATGACAATCATGGCCAGAAATGCATTTTAACATCTCTTCCAGTAACCCCCCCCCCCCCCACACACACACACACACACACACATACACTTCCGATGATGTCATCCAAGTCAAATCCAAGTGCGAGTATTCGTATGAGTATTGGTTTCCAAGTTCAAGTAACGCGTTCTCTTCACACCCCTAGTTCCGATTACCATTGTCTTACTTGAGAAGCTTCCATTAAAAAAAAAAAAAAAAAAAAACTAGGAAACGGAATAAACAGTAAATGAATTTAAACAGAACCAAAACATTAGAGACTTGTGACATGCATATTTGTGCTATAAATGTATTGGTGTAGCAGGGAGAGATCTGTACTGACTCTGCTGGCGTGTTCACGGGCTGCAGGAAGAGGGCGGCAGTCGCCCAACAACCGCCTGTGAGTCATGGCAGTGACACGGGGAGGTGGGAAAGTGGGTGTGTGGACTTTCCCCCTCTCTGAATGGCTGAGAGGCGGGTCTTGGGTGATTGTTGGTCCTATAAAATAACGCTCTGCTGTTTCCTCAGGTCTGCCCACTTAGACGCACCAAGAGTGCGGAAGCTTTGATTCAGGACCAGGAATCAGCCAGGAGAAAAGAAAGGTTCACATGAGAAAGAGAGAGCGGGGAACCCTTGGGCAGACCCCGGCGTATTGTAAAAACAGAATAGGACGGTGATCCGAGTCGTGCGGGTAGCGGCGACCGGGATAACGCTGCCGAGTGCAGCACCTTTTATTTGTAGTTTTATTACTGTTTTATTTTCCCTTGTTCTTTTCGCCTTCTGTTTTCATTATTATTTCTTTGAGCACCTGAGAGTGCATTTGCTGTTTGTGTACCAGTTGTGGTATTTCCGTGGTGCTGTCTATCATCGTTGATAGGCAGCCCACGGTCAACAGTGCCCTCTGCCGGAGAAAAATAAGAACTGGTCTAAAATAAAACTGGGCACCTGTGTGGTGTTTCCAAGTACACCTGTCTGTCTCCTGGTCAGTGAATTACCCACACCCCTTCCACAATTGGGTTCTTAAGTTATTTGCTAAGGCTTTATTGCACTTATTGAGCTATTGGCTCAGACATGTCTTTAGAAAGGTATGACGACCTCCGGGGATGGAACAGCTTCAGGTGATTTGAAAATGTTTGTGTCGTAGACAAACACTAATGCTATTTTAAAAACATAATGGACTTAGGTACAAGCCAAAGAGATAAAATAAAGGCTAAATGCTGTACAGAAGCAGTATTCACTGAAGCGCTTATGCACCCAATAACAAATGCACACCTTAACCATAACAAATGATAAATGTTTGATTAAATTATAGGCTGATGGGAGAATAAATATGTTGTACTACTGTACTAATTTACCTAATTTGTCCCTCTAGTCATTTTTTCTACAGCAAGAAAAGCCTGAAAAACACCTACAGAATCCTGCTGAGTTCAGAAGGTTCAAGTCTAATAACAAAGGAGATTAAAAGCTCTTCATTTCAGATCTTCATTTGTTTGCCACAGATCTCATTCGTAGAGCCTGGGTCGAAAAGTACCTTGGAAACTGAATGCAAAGCTGGGAGGCTGTTGGGCTGAGAAAACAGTATAGTTTTGACATCTTGTTACAGTGTAACTTTCCCAGCCTTTTGGAAATATACAGTATATAAGCAGAGGTTTAAAAACATTTTGAAATTATGCCAAAAGTAATCAGTCAGAATGCACATAGATTACTTTCGCATCCGGCATCACAGTCCTCTGCCTACCTCTATGCACCAATTGTGTCAATGACTGAATAGATTTACAGCCCTCAAGTCACCTTGCAGACACTTATGGAGCCTATACCACGTCTTGTCAAGATTGTGATTAGGGCAAATAATGGCCCTACCCAATGATGCTAGGTACAGGTCCTAATAATGTAGCCAGGCAATATACACTAATTATGGAAAAAACAAATGATTTACAGAACGACTGGGGGTGGCAGTTGTATTGCCCATTTTTTCTCACTCAGACCTTTAATGTCTAAATATATTGGTATACTTGAATAGATAATCATTGCCTCTTTAAAATTATGAAACATATTTTATTGAGCAACACATCTCAAAAGTAGAATGGTTCCCTGAAATGTTCTCATTTTTCTAATAAAGCAGTACAACTGGGGATGGTGAGTTTGTCAGCATTGTTAGTAAATCAATCATATTTTGGGTACCACTGAACAAGATGAATTGCTCATTAAAATATTTTGCATATCACTATTCAGTGATACCAAGGTAGTTGGTAAGTAAGGGTTCTGAGTGATGAAAAATGGGCAATACAATCCCCACCTCTAGTTTTGCTGTAAATCATTTGTGTTGGCACTGTATATTATAAACGCTAAATGGTAAGCCTACAATATAAATAAAACAATAACTTGTTTAGTAGTGAGCGACATATTTAGCAACAAGTGCAAGTCAGCAAAAGGTATGCAACTGAAAAGTAAATGAATACCAGATAAACACACAGCAGTCAACGCAGATCGATTCACAAGACACAGTGCTACATTTTAGACTTTCACCTTTACATATTTTCTTTAAATAAGTATGATTCTGAGCAGTCACTCAATCTAGAAGCAGCTTAAGCCTGATAGTATTGTAGGTTTCTTTCATGTCATTTTCATGAATCTAACTGTGAGCATAGGGATTATATTCAGCCAAGATTAAACTCCTGTAAGACCTGTGTGGGTCTCACAGGGTGAGAGTTCAGGATATAGTTGCTTGCTGAGTAGCTGTTTCAATCATACAGACAAAATATACATTTCATTTTACTACATACCAGATCACAGCTCTGAGTAATTTACTCTCCAATTTAGGCACTCTGTGAGTAAAAATTTCTTGACCTGATGTAGAGAAGCATCCCCACAGCATAATGCTGACACTACCATGCTTTATTGTAGGGATGGTGTTCTTATTATGATGTGCAGTGTTAGGCTTGCGTCAAACATAATGCTTAGCATTGAGGCCAAAAGCTCTATTTTGGTCTCATCAGACCATAGAATCTTCTTCCATTTGGTCTCAGAGTCTCCCACTTGCCTTCTGGCAAACTCTATCTGAAATTTGATGTGAGTTTTTTTCAGCAATGGCTTTCTTTTTGCCACTCTCCCATAAAGGCTAGTTTTGTGAAGCACCTGGGCTATTGTTGCCGTATGCACAGTGTCTCCCAGCTCAGCTGTGGAAGACTGTAACTCCTTTAGAGTTGCAATAGGCCTCTTGGTGGCCTCCCTGGCTAATGCCCTTCTCACCCGGATACTCAGTTTTTGAGGGCGGCCTGTTCTAGGCAGATTCACAGTTGTGCCATATTCTCTCCATTTCTTAATAATGGACTTTACTGTGCTCTGGGGGATATTCAATCCCTTGGAAATGTTCTTATATCCTACCCCTGATTGGTGTTTTTGAAGACTCTTATTCCGGATTTGCTTTGAATGTTCCTTCGTCTTCATAATGTAGTTTTAGTTAGGAAATGTATTAAACAAATGTAGGACCTGAAATTATAACAACCTGTTTGTGTTTATTTGCTTCAAACCTGAAATCATGTGAAACACCTTAATTGCACACAGGTGGACTCCATTCAACTAATTATGTGACTTCTAAATACAACTGGTTGCACCAGAGCTTATTTAGGTGTGTCATAGCAAAGGTGGTGAATACTTATGCAATTCATTATTTTCTGTTTTATGTTTGTAATTAATTTAGAACAATTTGTAGATTTTATTTTTCACTTTGACATGATGGACTTTTTTGTGTTGATCAGTGGCAAAAACTCCTAATTAAATCCATTTTGATTCCATGTTGTAACACAATAAAATGTGGAAAAGTCCAAGGGGGGAGAATACTCTTGAGAGCCACTGTATATATATATATATATATATACCTAGTTGCTCTTCAGATCTTTCGAGCTATGCAATAGTGTTGCAGTGATGACTAATCGATTAATTAGTCATTTTTAAACTTGGTCCTGATTATTCCCAACAGTACTATTTTTTAAATTGAAATTAACTACAACAAAATGTTTACAAAATGACTGACAGAGAATATGTATTACTTGTGGCAGCTGTGACATGATTGATGTAATTAGAGTTTAACTTTAAACGGAGTTGACATGCGTGCTTGATAAGGGAACTGTCTGAACAAAAAGAAAGGGCAATGCAGAATGTATGTAACATATGATATTCACAGTGAAAAACATTGATTCTCATGACTATTGTGCAAGGTAGGACGGGTCTGAGCCTGAAAGGGTTGAATTCGGGGTGAACGAGACACGGCAGGAAATCGGGGTCCTCAATTCAAGATGTTAAAGGGCTCCCCCATTCCTGAACATTAGTAAATAGCTTCAAATGCCTTTGTAATTGATTATGTACATTTGCCTTACTTTTGTATTATTTTGCAATTATTCCGAGTGGTTCTGTTGTTTCATTTTTAAGTTATTTAAAAGAGTTGAGTTGTTTTATTTTTCTTTACCAGACTTGATCTAGCTATGAACTTGCTTGAAGAATCTAAAGAAAGGTTTAGGCATTGAATAGACCCTGCAAAGAAAAAAAGGCATTATAAACTGCTTCAAGGGTCCTAAGGTATATTTAGAAGAAGAGCTGCATATCCCAGTCTGGGCTAACGTCCAATGCAGTCACAATTTGAGCCTGACTCAAGAACAAGGGAATGCTGCCTACAAGTGACAACCAAAAATGAAATATTTACTATGGAAGCTGTTTGACATTTATTGACATTATCATACATTTAAGCAGTGGCAGAACGTCCATGACACCACGATCATCAAGTAATTAAAAAAGCTATGAAAATATGTACTTTTAGTAAACTCAAAAAAAAAAAACTATTTACAAAGCAACACAAACAAACAAAACACACACACACACACACACACACACACACACACACACACTCAATGTATTAAATAAAGCTATGATCAACCTGACAACTTGTTATAGTTCATTTCTGCTTTGAAGTGAGGCATGCTGTCAACATTTATTATTTAAGGATGATAAAAACTAAAGTTGCAGCAGTGCTGTTAAAGTTATTGAACATCTCCCTTAATGTCACTCTGAGGAACCACCTCCCAGAATACACTTCACCTTTGAAATCTAGCATTAGACAGACAGGCTGATGTTTGCTATCGGTGATTTAGGCTGGCTGTCAAAATGTCATTTCAGTCACATTTTTTCATGCTCAATAATTCAAACAAAATGATTCATGAAACAGCTGCTGTTGCGTTGCTGTAGCGGCTGAAGGTTCAATTGAGAATAACAAAAAAGTTATGTAAAAGTCTATATGCAGGGCTGCTTTCTTAGTTTCCGATAGAAGCACTCTGATACATCATTTAGACAATAGGTTGATTGAGCTACAATAACTACATCACTAAAGATCTCTTCATATTGGGAAAGTTCTGCCAACAGATTTCTAAAAGGTATTCTGAGTTAAAATTGTGTCAGACATTGTGATATGTTTCAAAAGAAAGAAGAGGCTAGCAGTTGCAAACAATATTACACATTTAAAATGGTGTTATGGTTTGACAATTCACACTAATTCCCCATGATATTAAGGATTCAGTCAGGGTATTTTATTAATTTTTTTTATATAAGGTTGTGTCCCAGCATTCTGACATGCTTTCTTTTGGCACTTGACCTTGCCTTTCAGGGCACTTAGTGCTGCCTCGGAATTCTTATTGACATCTTTCAGCCAGTTCTCAGAAACTCCGAGGGATGCCAACCCCTTTGGTGAGGCCAAAATTGGGTGGCGATTGGGGAGGAGGAGGTTAAATCAAAGACTGATGCTGCCACTGATATGAATGTGAAAGTTACCTCCTTAGTCCACTTTTGGTGAGTTCCATGCCTGAAACTTTGAATAGCTTTATATTCTCCTGTTTACGGTAACATTTTCTCAACTCTTATTAGGACGACAAACAGTCGTGAAGATTAATTATTTGTCTTTTTTTTTCTTGTTCCTAATTTGTTTTACAGCACTTTTGGTTTGTTTATTTTCTTACCTGTACAGATGTACTTGTCGACACACTCATTCTCAGTATGCATAATCCATGGTAGGCCTGTATTGGGGGCTGCAGTACTCACACTCTGCACTGAATTATGGAGGAAGGACAATTGGGACACACTTTCCTAGCATATACTGTTGGATGTTTGTATATTACACCCTCTAGAGGTGTGTTAACATTATTTCAAAGCACAACATTGGGATTTAAAATGCATGAAATACACATCTCTGATAATCCTCTAACTGTTTGTACTATATAACATGGTGGTAGAACTATCACAGTTAACCCAAGTAGACATCTCTGCTTCAGTCTAAATATATCACGTTTGCATAATAAAACAAGTGTTCCTGTTTACTGTCTCTTCCTTCCATTTTGCTCTGTCCAACCTTATAAATCTGGATGGGTATTTGTGTGTGTGAGTCATGAGAGACTGAATAGGTTTGTTCCTTTAAAGAGGCCACCTGCATGTCTGTTTTTAATGATTAATAGTTTTTTGCTGATAATTATGCAAAGGTCATATTGGCTTTTCTATAGAAACAGTGCTTCTCTCGGAAGCTGGCCAGGACCCTGTCCTGTTTACCAAATCTTTATTTTTTATATACATGACAACCACCTGACCCACACAGGAGAGCAATGCAATGATTGGAATAACATTTCACCCAAGACCCTATTTTTCACATCAGGAAGGTTAGGTAGTTTGAATTATCTGCCTATCCTTTGGGATTGTGGGGTGGGGGGTCAAACTCTGAAGAGACATGGGATTAATTCCTAGAATGTGGACAGTAAAGCTATCTATTATAATAATACAATAAAAACATAAAGAAGAAGAAGAAGAAGAAGAAGAAGAAGAAGAAGAAGAAGAAGAATATTTGTGAAGATATTGAATAGATCATAATCTATGACATGGAGGTGATAAGCTTCATGTGCTTTTATAGTGATTGCCAACATGTTTTCATTACTTTAAAAAGTCTGTTGCAATGCGGTGGTGAAAGTTTAATCCTGCAGTTTGAAAGATTTAAAGTTTATTTTTGTATACAAAATAAAACTGTAATCTTGATGACCTATCATTTTAATGGAAAGCAACAAAAGGCATGGTTACTGTGGCATGGTCTCTGTCACTATTATTATTATTAGTTTATTTAGCAGATGCCTTTACCCATGGTGACTTAAAGAGAGGCTAGGTTGTATGAACTATGCATCAGCTGCAGAGTCATGTACAACAACACAAGAAGGTTAAGTGACTTGCTCAGGGCCACACAGTGAGTCAATGAGTGAGCCAGACCTCTTATTAAGACCTGTTTAAGCTGGAGAGACCTAGATTTCCTCAAGGGATCCTCAAATGTCATTCACTTATCAAGACAGGGCTAAAAACAAGTAATGACTATTTGCAGGTGATCTCTTTACCATTTAACAACTCAATGCAGATGAATTGACATTTCTGTCAGCAGTATGCTCCAAATATCTCTTTTTTCTTCTTTCTTCCAGGTTAATAATCTCCAGGTAAATAAAATAAGGATATTAGCCAAACTTGTTCCAAGCATGCTGTTCAATTATGTAAATATAGCTTTTAACGATATTCCCCAACAAGATGACCTTTTGAAACATGTTCTGCATATTGGTTAACCCCAGAAGATTGATATGGACTGTTTATCTGAGGTGAAAAAATAATCTTCAAATAAAAAGTAAAATTGCATCCATAAGAATGGGAATAGACTTGTATGAAAGTACTGTGCTAATGAGAATATAGCAATTTTCTTTTTTTAAAAAAAATCTTGGTTATTACCCCACGAAGCCTTTCATTAAACACCAGATAATAAACTTGCAGGTTATTGCTTACATAACACAATAATCCAATAATTAAAAAAAAAAAAAAATCTAAGGACAATTTGCAAGTTTTTGGATGCATCTATGATGATATACGTTCTGTTTTAAACCACCTGGTGGCTATCTTATTAACCCTCCTATTAACCTTGCTATTTTTCTTTTCATTTTCTGTATAATATTTTATGACTTTTCCTAAGTTGGGGTCACAAACTTATACACAGAAAACAGAACCTTTGAGATGTTTATTTTTTTTTATAACAGGTCATGTCTACAAATAAGATGATTCGGGTCACTGACCTGTGGCATTTATCTATGTAGATTTGTGTGCAGGAATAAAACAAACTTCTTTAATTTGTTATTATTATTATTATTATTATTATTATTATTATTATTATTTATTATTATTATTATTATTATTATTATTATTATTATTATTATTATTATTTCTGGAAATGACTGCACCTGTCTGGAGATATTTATAAACAAAAAAACAAACAATATATATCTACAAGGCAGAATGATAGGTTGCGGATGGAACCCTGGTTCCCTGAAAGAGAAAATAACCATCAAGATATGGGATATTGCCGTCAGGCAGTAGGGATTGGCTGAGCTTTATAGCAAAGCTGCCGATAGGCCTCTGCGTGAGCTGACGTGTGAGCCCGCCCCCCTGGGAGCTTACTATACACAGCGCGCGGAGACTCTCTTCCTCTTTTGCTCTTATTTGCTCTTAGACAGACTTATATCATAATATGCGGAGCTGCGCCTCAGCATCTATGCTCGCAATGACACCTGTCCTAAGGTGAAATAGTGAACACTATATTGGCATCCTGAGGTGCCATAGAGTGTAGTACAGATGCTCCAAATAGTGGGGCAGAGGAATCCAGTACGTCTAACTGGTAAAACCTCATAAAAGTATGCAGTGTAGCCCAACTGGCTGCCGCACAAATGTCAGACACCGGCACCCTTCTAAAGAGGGCCCAGGATGTCGCCATACCCCTAGTGGAATACGTCTTCAACTGCCCTGGCGGCGGAAGGCCTGCAGATTCATAAGCTAATTTAATAGCATCCACTATCCAATGGGAAAGGCATTGTTTAGACAACGGCTGACCCAAAGTCTTAGAACCATGGCATATGAACAATTGTTCTGTTTGCCTCACAGTCGTTGTACGGTCAATATAACACCTCAATGCCCGCACGGGGCAGAGCATGTGTAACCGTTCTTCCTCTGGGGAAGAAAAAGGAGGAGGATGGAACGCCATCAACTCAACCGGTTGGTTCATTGAACTCCGGGTCTGGCGGAGGAGAGACTGAGGCTGCAAAAAATTGCGTGGCCTTACTATATATATCAATATTAATAATATGAAAAATATTAATATGAAGGAAGACGGAGAGCCAACGCGGAAAGACCGCAATGCCAAAGCAAAGCGTGAAAGTGAAAAAGAATATATATAAAAAGACATATATATATATAATGCTCAATAGAGTGAACACTGAAATAAACTCAGAGAAGGGGCGGTAGCCAGCTTCTCAAGCTCAAGGCTGTCGAGTACAATCAGTGAAGTAAACCTCTCAGAGAGAAAACTTACCAGCTCAATGTCCTACAAAGGCTGAAGGCAAAAGAGGAAGAGAGTCTCCGCGCGTTGCGTATAGTAAGCTCCCAGGAGGGCTTTGCTATATAGCTCAGCCAATCCCTACTGGCTGACGGCAATATCCCATACCTTGATGGTTATTTTTGACTTGAAAGGGAACCTTATTTTCTCTGTCAGTATTGCAACAGCATCTCACTGTTAAAGACATTCCAAACTGAGAAGCTCCCAGATTGGCAGTAAAAGAAATTTTATCACAGCTCCTGGCCTAAAAGAGCATGAAAGAGTAAAACCTTTGCAAGTAAAAAATTCAATCAATCTAAGGTTGTTTAAATTAGTTTGAAATTGCATCAGGTCAATATGACCCAAAACATAACAGATGTACCTAAATTCTGAACATAATAGGAGGGTTAAAGGCTGCTCACTAACTGAGAAACCACCTAGAGGTCAGTGAAGTACATGTACACAGATTATGGCTCTGAACCTTTTTATTTTAAGTCAATTTTGCTTTGCTGCATGTTTGCTGAACAAGCCAAAAGTGCTTTTTGACAACCTATATTCACAACAGGGACATGCCTGCATTACTCATTTTTTCAATCTATCAATATAGGTTCCAGCTTTGTTGCAACATTACATTTTACACAGTGTGCACTTTTTTGTTAAGACAAAAGAGTTGACTTCACAGCGGAGGTGGCATCCCATGCGTACAGACTGGGATGTTGACAATGTGTGTTTACATTATCTTAATTTTTTATTTGGGGTCCAGGGGCCAAATTCGTTAGATGAACGGTGTTATAGCGAGGGTATACTGGATACAAATTTGTGTCTTATGTTACATATGTCATATAATGCATATGTATTTGCATCTTCTGTATTATATGCACATGATCTACCATATCAATTCTACCAAAGTGTACTATACAGAAATTTAGTATAGTATATTCTGCACCTAGTATATAGCTCACAGGCTCTATGTAGTATGCAATTCTCCTAAAATTGTACATTGTGAAGGGGATTGTGGCAGACTGGGACTTGGAAGTGATGTTAAAAATACATCATAAGCAAAACAAAGAGACAGTGTGACTTTACCAACAAAGGTAAATCAATGGCAAACAAAAGGTTGCTGTTAAAGCAATGAGTGCTTCTCAGGCTATTCAAGCAGGTCCCGCTGACACACCTTCTCATACTTTGGGTATCTCAAAATCCCTGACTTAATTCCTGCTCCTGATAACAATAAAACCCCAATCCCAGTTCCACATGCAGTGTTTGGAGGTTTTGTTTTCCTTTAGTTTATCCCATTTTGTTTCTGATGGGCTCACTATCCGGGAGTAGAGTGGATGGTCCAGTTCTGACTCATCAGCCTCTCAGTTGTGTCATTGTCCTCCTTATATAGCGAGACGCTCTGCTGGGACACACCCACTGGCAGCACCTTTCAGGTGGATCGCCTGGCTCTCTAACTAACTGTTTATATTACACAATACATGAAAGAAAAATAAGCAAAACACAAAACACTTTTTCTTCAGCCCAGCCACATGAATGTTCTATTCAGAAAAATTCTCTTACCCTGCATTATTGGGATTTATCTAGGGCATTTTTAGTGTGGGCTTCTGAGGTCCAAAGACTCAAATGTTGAAATGTTGAATGTCGAACTCCATAGTAAATTTGGTCAAAGGTGGCACCACAAACAAAAATTCTACCTTCAAAATAGAAAGTAGATTCAAATGCCATTTTAATAGATTTTTACATTCCCTTTACTATTTAGAGGTTGCAGTCATTGAGTGGCTGTAGATTCTGTCACTCCAATTTTGAAATATTATCATTTTTCTCAAAACCTCTCTTTGACTGATTTTGGAGCTTGATTTGAACTTCACTGAAGCTTCTAAGTACCTACTGTACAATGAAGAGCAATATGACCAGTTAACTTTTATATATAATTGGAAACATCATAATATAGAAAGGGAAATGTACAATCAATGAAAAAAATGAAAACTGACACTACATTTTTAAGTATTTAAGCTTCATCTGTATTTTGCAATGCTATTTAAATACTAAATATCTTAAGGTATTATGATACTGTACATCTTATGGAGATAGTGGTGAAGTAATTGTTTTTGTCACTCCACAGTTCTAAAATCAATGCAACTGGGTTCTATTAGAACAGATATCCATATTTAATGACATAAAAGATATCTTTATCACATTGGTGGGCTTTCTTACCTTACATAAAAACATTAAGCATGGAGTCCTAAACCTGCACACAACACCATGCTAATTACAAATTCCCAACAATACATTGTGGTGCTTAAAGATTAATGCTCGCATTTAAAGCTTCACTGAATAAGTGGTTGGCATCTGGGAAGTGTCATTAGTAAATAACGATGGGATAACAATCACTTCTACATAAGATTCTTAATCAGTTCTCATTGACTTACCAAAAGCCATACAGGCAGAATCTACCTGTTTTCCTCGTGGGTAATTCAAGATAAAATTAGTAGTAAATATCAAGGAAAAATAAGATCTTATACATCATGCATACATCATGGGTTTTTGTATACTACTACATGTGATATACTTATAGGAGACACGTGAACAAAATTTATATACCTTGTTTCTTCACAATGGGCAAAACTCACACATATGCACATACCCCAGATGATATGAATGTAAAGACAAAAGTACGTGTCACACATTTTTGCCTATGTATATGTGGAGAACCACTCCTCTAATTATAATGACACTTGATAAGACATTCTTTAACACAAGTTATTAAGTGGGTAATACAGTATGCAATCTGTCTGTGCAACACTGCCTCTGTATGTTGCACTTACACATTTACTGTAAAAGTAGGTCATGGGAATATACTTATTCATTTACATTTACTTACAGCTGTGGTAAGGGATGCATGTTGCGCATTAACCAGGCCTATAAGCAAATGAGCATAAATAACCCAATACAGTGTCCTGGTCATTCAGGATGTACCAGTACAGCAGAGAATGGAATTGTGTGCAGAAATGACTGGAATACAGTATTGCTGAACAGAGGTTTTTATTTATTTATTTATTTATTTTTTATCAACAACTGTTAGAGAATTTTAAATCAGGTAAGACAAACAAAGAACAGCATTTAAAAAGAAGATTTTTTTTTTTGTCCATACTTTAGAGCAACAATGGTGTTAATGACAATGGTGATAATTGATGTTGACAGCTGCCCACTAGTATGGTGGCTTAATCTCAAGGACCCTAATAACCCTGTATTAAAAATGAACAGAGACATTCCATTGGAGTAAAGCACATTGGAAGTATTTAAAATTGACAATATTAATCCAGCCTATTGAAAAACTAGATACTTTCACAAAAAGGATTAAAGGAGCGCTGCGATTTATGGTATTTCAATTATGGTTTTGACTATTTAGGTCAGATTTTCAATGTATTGTATAAGTAATCAGAGGGTGATGTATTGATTTACATTATCAGAAAAAACAGGGGTAAGTTGTCTTTTAGTGGAGTCTACAATTAAATAGAAATTAATAAACTCAAAACACTTTTGCAGCAGAGTCCACGAGTGGCTCATCCAGTTAAAGTGCTGCGGTGGGGAGCACAGGATAAGTCACACAGCTTGGATGGCGATAGTTTGTGTCCGGGCTAAGCAAAGAGGCTGAACCTGCTCTCACACTCCTGGGGAGGAGGATGGGAAACCAACAGGGACTTAGTCTCCTTATTGCGCAACAGCGAACCCTACTGGCCAGACACCAAGCACATTCAGAGTGGATAAGAATCAGAGTTGTTCTCTGGGATCGGTAGCCCAGCCAATTCTGCTCTGGATTGCTCGCCATAAAAGGGATTCTGGCTTTAGGCTTGTGAGACCGGAGGACGCTCACGTGCTCTCAGAACGTCTGTGCTGTGTGGGGACTCACTGTGGTGAGGAGAAAAAACATAATTGGACATTTCAAATTGGGGGAAAATAAATAATAATAATAAAAAAACATGGTCACTCTAAATAAAAAAATAAATAAAACAAAAATGTTTACAGCAACTGGAATTCCAAAGACTGTTATCTCCTTGTACATTCAATGCACAGTCTATTTGTCAATTAAATGCCAGCTAATTCTAATGTATTGTATACAACAGGATGCTTCACACAGCTAGGATGCAAACCTATTCTTCCCTGACTGTATGACTTACTGTGTACACCACAAGTCTAGCGTTTTCCAAGTGAGACCATTGGGGACCCCTGTCATTTGTATTACTGTTTAATTTGGAGAATAAACAAAACAACATTTAACTTGAACTGCTCTTTGGCTTCCTTTGTTTTGTAGTTGATTCACTCAGGTAAAGTAAGGCCTACACAACGTATTCTTTAATCCTCAGATATTTGATTGCTTTAACGTGTTACACAGTGTAATGTCTTGCTGTAAAATAAAGGCACACATACAGGGGCCACACCTGTTGTCTCTGCCTGAGTTCTGAGCCATATAATGGCTTTATAACTTTTTGAAAATGAACTGAACAAATACTTAAATTATGAGCGAATAACCGAAAATGAAAACCCCACGTTTGTCCTAGCACTAGCAGAAATGCAACCATACACTGCAGTACAGTAGTCTGTGGCTAAGAGAACCCCCCTCGGGAAGCAAGCGAAGTGTTCTCTTAGCCGAAGTGTTTTAAGATAGAGTTGACAACCAGACACAATATCAATCAATAAATAAATAAATATGTATAACTTGTCATGCATCAACATATGAAATGAACAGACTAAGTAAGAGAAAAGCAATAGGCAAGTGTATGTTAATAAACTATAATCGTAAAACAGACAAACTAATGTTAATAAACTAACTGCCAAAATTAACACTGCACCCTTACACACATTAAAAAATGCAGTAGCAGCTTTAGATTAATTACGAATGCCTGTACAGGAGCCATATTCAAGACATGCACAAAATGATTTAACAGAATGGTGAAGCAACTCACCAGAACGGAAAACATCAAATTGCTTGGTGACTTGTGTCTGATTCAGGTTTTTTCAGGAGCTTGAACAATTTTAAACTTTTTGTAACAAGAAACAGTGGCGTGCATCACAGTTTGTTTACATGCCATTTAGTAGCGATGAAATGCACTTGTGGAAATCAGAATACGAAACGAAGGAATGATAGGATGGCAGTTCTGGAAAGATTGAATAAATCAACCAATGTGCCTCAAGACACTCTCGCGATGACATCGCATTTGAAAACATTGAATAAATTACAAAACAGTACTGTATGAGTTGTGAACAAATCGTTATCAGTGCCAAAAAGGTGTTCATTTAAGTTCCTGTTCCTTTAGGCGGAGTAATTACAATGGGGAAAATCTGTTTCACCACAAGGGTGTTCTCTTAGGCGAACACCCTCTTAGGAGGTGTTTCTATATTACTACTGTAATGCACATTCAGATGATTCTTTTTGTTAAATACAAAAAACATACAAGCAGTTTTCAGGATCATAGTATATGATTTTGTTCACATGGAAAAATATGAGGTGACATTTGATAAAATGATTAATACTATCCAAAGAAACGTTGCACTCATAAATAGCAATCAATATATTTTACATTTGACAGAGCTGGACCACTGGGCTTGAAGATACAACGGCTCATTTATCTTTCTGAGAGCTGTTAATGGAGCTTACATTTTTGTGTACTAGTTTCATGCAGCGCTTAAGTAACTCTGTTTCTCCTGGAAACTGTAACATGTCATTGTGTTAGCTATCTAATTGTTCATTATGTCATTTAAGGTGTAATTACCTGCAAAGGCTGGCACAACACAAATTCAATTTATAATTATCATTCCTTGCAATCACTGCTATTCGATTGTTGCCATAACAATGCTGTAGCAGTAATACAAAGAGCCCAGAGGACACAATAACCTACTTTATTGATTAGATTGATCATAATTGGGATGAGCCTAAATGACAAGAAATTAAATGGAGGACACTTCTTCAGCTCTGTGAAATGGGGAAATGTGATTGCCAGCTGCTCTTTCAATCATTTTAGAAGAAACACTTATTCTTTTTTTATGCTACCAGGTCAGGTTTGCCTTTACCCAGACAGCCCTATTTGCACAAAGGTACAGTAGTAGGTAGAAGGCCCAAGCTCCTGAGATCTGCTTTGTAAATGTAGTCAATTCACTGCATGCAGTTAGTCAGGGACCTACTTCTCAGAAAGTAGTAATACTAAAAAGGGACAATCAAAGTCAGGGCATAGATTGCAGTAATCATGCAAGATAGTTTCCTTTTCATTTGTCAGCCAGGAAACAAAAAGCCACCTCACATCCTCATTAAGCCGCCTCCTTCTGTGGTTTGGTTATAATATAGGAGCATGTCAAACATTCAGATAATGTCATTCTTTGTGCCATTCTGCAAATGCAATTTGACAAAAATGGGGCTCTTTTTTTTTGAAAAATGAACACGATATGGAAAATGATAAATGACAGATAATCATTATATACATATGACAAAAACTTTGATAAGCTCTGGTACTCTGTTTGTAAGTCCTGGGGCTTAGTTTTGTTTTGCTTTAATTATATCTCAATTTGCTTCTGAATTGAAACACACTAATATTAATAACATATTTTTCAGAATCAAGATTTACACAATGGCACATTCAGGTAGGGTTACGTGGGTTTGACCTCTGGAGGCCTGGATTAGATTCTCTTTCACAGTAGGTTACAAGTACATTTTGTTTAGTGGTCTCACTTAGCCCTCATTGGACAGGAGACCATACAACAAACCTAACACAAAATGTGGCAAAAGTATCACTAGGTAACAGCCATTTAAAAAAAAAAAAAAGAAGAAAATCAATGGATGGCTATGAAAACAGATCTGCTTCCACATCCCAAAATAGAGTGGGAAGCTTGAGGCCTGTAGGCTTGAGGCCTGTTTTTGGTGTAACATGACAAAGCTCACATTGACGCTGCAAATGTCATGCTTGCATAGAGGATGAAGTAAAAATACAATTACATCCAAACTCATCAAACTTGAATTGTAACATGCTCCTCTTTTGACTCACTATGCATTGTAACTTGAACGTTCAGTTGGGCCCTCTGGCCGGAAGCATAATTGTGTATCAAATCACAATATGAGGAATTCCAGATGCACATTAAGCCATAATCATGCACTTTTCTTTGTTTCCTGATCAAAGGATGAAAAGTAATGCCTCCTTCTCTGCTTTGATAATTTTGCTCATGCTGTTCCTATGTCTTTTTGATGCAGGAGATTCATGAAAGATGCTATCCTCAATCCTATTCCTATAAATGGCGTGTACCAGAGATTGCCATTATTAATGCACGAATGGAATTTGGAATGGAATAATTATAATAAGCCTAACGTCCTACAGAACATCTGACTTCAGAAGCTTCTTAAATACCTATCTTAGGTATCTTAAATACTTCTGGGATACTTCTACCTTTTGCATCATTTCAGATATTATTGACTACACAGTTCACATATATATATATATATATATATATATAATATATATATATATATATATATATATATATATATATATAAAAAGTTTTCTTAGAAGAATTATTACTTTCATTAGGAAACTCCTTTTGTTTATACACGAATTAAGAGTCTTCTTATATAGTATATAGTTTATCCGAATGCTGTACAAAAATCAGCCGGAAATAAATAAATAAAATAAATAAATAAATAAATAAATAAATATTCTGGGTGTGTTAGCATTACTTTTTGGCCTCTTTCCATTAATATACTAAAAAGCAAAAAAAAAAAAGAAATATCTACTTTTGGCTATGCAGCACCATTATAACCTCAGAATCAATCTTCATAGAACCAAAGGTCTGAGGCAAATATATACTCTAGGCCACAAATATGGAGCCATTGAAAAGACAAATGTCCCAAATTCACCATATGTTATCCGTATTATGGATTATTCCATCTGGAACCTTTTAAGGGAATGGTTAAAATTGTGATAAGGAGTGATACCCAAGGCTCTTAAATCCATTTGCTTATTAGCACAAGTAACATTAGACCCCTCCTTCCCTTTCTTGTGTTATAGACATTTCGGTTCTTTGCTTTAGGAAATGCAGATATGTACAAAACATGTATTGTTTTCAAAGTTACTACCGTATTTACTACTGTAAAATTATTCCCTTTTCTATTACTATGATCACAAAACCTTTTTTTAGTTAGTCTGGAAAATTGAACAAACAACAAGGACATGTAAGAAAGTTAATATACTAAAAAAGGTTTTGCAACTCAGTAACAGATCAAGAAGACTGAAGATCAGTTGTCTCTTTTCACCCCGGACCTAAGCAACAGTTGTACAAACTAGGAAATGTATTTTTTTTGTCGTGATTAATCAGAGATTATATTTTGCCCAGGATTTCAATCCCACAATTCACTGCAGAGATGCCACATTTCTAAAGAAACAAGCAAAGTGAAATAACCCACCCCCCCCCCCCCCCCCACCCCCTAAAACGAAGATTATATATATATATTATATATATATATATATATATATATATATATATATATATATATATATATATATATATATATATATATATATTCATAATCAATTAAACTAGTACTGTCCAGTTTGAGTTAATTTGATCATGACAGGTTTTACATTAAATGCAGATTGTTCGTGATTATTTCTCAGTAATTGGTAAACAACGCTTTGTTTCGTGTCGAATAATTCATACATTTTGTTATATTTAATTAATACCTATCAACTTCATAAAGTAAATTATTGGGAATGCGAGTATCGGCACACCCCTGTCCTTAGCCAAAATCATCAACTTGGTGTAAGCGAGGCTCGAACCATCATTACAACGTGATCCACCCTGTTACTCCCCCTTTTAATAGTTTTGCAACACCAAGAAAATTACTAAAGAAAAACTTTGAACTTCCAACACATACTGATGTTACACTCTTCAAACAAGTACTACATTAAAGCACATCAAGGGACTGTAGAAAATGTCACATGTAGTTTGTGAAGTCATCGCAAGAATGAACTACTTTCAAAAGAAAATGATTATTTTTAGGGCTTAGCTCAGTTTGTGCCTCAGATGGTCTTTTAAAAAGGGTAGGGTTTGCACAGTTCCTTACAAAGTGTCAAAAAATATAAAGTTCTTTTTATTGTTTAAAACAGTCACCTGTCACCAGTGACGGCGGAAGCTTTTTACCATTTGTGCTACTTTTAGTGTTCTCACCGGTACACAATTTGTGAGTTGATATTGAAAATAATTAAGGCAGTACTTAAATCTCATCGAGATCTTCAAAAAATGCAGCTCATTTGAGACCGAAGCATGAAAAATCTCACAAATGGAGTTCTAGTGTCTTAATTATGAAGATTAAAAAAGCAATACAAACAGCGCTTCATTTTCTTATTTTACAAAAATACGGATCTGAAATGGGAGGCATGTGAAATTTAAAATTTAAAGTAGGGATGTTTTAACAGTAAATCGCTTACAAAACAAACTAGTACAGTTACAGTATTTCATAGTAAATAAAGTTTGAACACAAAAGTGAGCCCAGACATACCTGTATATTTACAGTTTACAGGATTCAATTTCAAACAAAAACGTGCTTGCAAATTTTTTCAGATACTGCCAAGCATGGTCTAGAAGGGGTCCCCAACCTTTTTGAATGTAGGGTCTGGTTGGAGATTAGAAACTCCTATCCTTGTGCTTGTCTGTTTAATAATAACAAAATAAAAGATTTTAAACAAAAACAGCACACAGCACTTGAGGCCAAAATAAATAGACAAACAAAACGGATTTACACTAAACAAACAGTGGGTGAATAGACCAACAAACACGGTGAGTCAAAACAAAGCATCATGCTGGTCCTTCCAGCACGAAATAGCAATTGTTATTTACTTTTGAATTTAATTTTTCTCTCCTTCTCTCCCCCATTCTCCACTCACCAAACACCCAACCCCAAGTGAGTGAAACACTGCATCTTTTACGCAGATGTACCGAGACTTGATTGCTAATCAATCGTTCAATTTGGAATCTCGGTACATCTGTGCACTGTGTTCACTTCCCCATGCTCACATACAAATACCCCTTTTAACCTGCACATGAAATGACTGTGCCATCCTCATGTCTAAATACAGGCCATTTTAAATCACTTGTGCTGCACAGACCCATTTATATCCCGTGCACCAACATCTAAACACCACATTAACACACCACACGCAACACATAACACAAAATACACACCAGTGCGGCGCACACTGCCAGTGACATTTGGATATTCACAGTATTTGTTTTTGTGTTTTGTCTCATAGTGCCTTCTAACTTTATACTTTAAAAAACAACAATGCTCTCTTTGTAATCAAACATAGTATTGTGTGTTTATTGTGAATACAAAAATACTCCTCACTCCACTTTTCCTTAAAAATGCATCACCCTGAATCTATTTTCCATTTCTTTGAAAGGACCATTGTGGATTTGAAGAACAGACTTTAATAGACTGCCACCAACACACAGTAAATGGACAATAATACCTTTTCAAAAAAGCAGCAGAAACCAGTTAAATTAAATTCAGTCTTGGGTTCTTAGAAATACGGATGAGCCCAATAACGGCAAAAAGAGGGGGTCTGCGCCGCATATTGGTTTTAGATGTACTAGCTTGGCTATGAATTAAAAATAGAACTAGATGAATACAAGTAGCCTACTCTCTGATCGTTTTACTGAAGTTTTAATTTAAATTTTACTAATGTTTTTTTTTTTTTTTTTTCATCATACTTACAATTTGTTATCAATTACTCATGGTACATTCTTCAGAAAACAACTATGTATAATTAAGCAAGCTACAGTCGATATAAATGCTAATATCATTGTTAAATCTACATTTCAGTCAGCTCATGTATTCAAGACCCCAAAAGTGCACAAAATAAAATAATTTAAAAAGCACTGGAGTACACCAGCTCACTGTTCAGTAAGGAACTCTTATCTGTATTGTGGTGAGTGTGATTTCTGGCTGCTTTGCTAGTGAAGCCTACACTGGTGCTTTCTAAATGAAGTTATTTTGTCCACTTTTGGGGTCCTATTGAATACAAATGTAGTGATTCACGTAGAAAGTATTTGCATTTGTTTGCAAATCTGATTTGCCTTCTCCACAGCTAGTTGCTGATAATTGTAATTTATTTTCTGTTTGGATTGTTTAGGCATTGGAAGCAAAGTACTATACACGGTTTAAAACAAAATCCTTAATGCAGCAGGCAGATCTCTACTGCAGCTGCTGCATTTGTAGGATAGAGACATTTGTTCAAAAAGCTACACTGTGGTAATTGTATGTTGCAGGGTCTGTAGATGCTTTTTACAGCGATGTCACTCTGCTGTAATAGGCTGGATACTTTTAACATATTCATCTTAAGAGCTGTGCTAAATTGTGTGTTGCTGATGTCCATCAACTCCATAGGGTGCACAGTGACACGTGACACATTTTTCTGGTCTTGCCAAACCTCTTATTTCCCCCGCCTCCCAAGGGGTAAGTGTCCCCAGCCCCCTCTGTTCCGCTGAACTTGCAGAATTACAAATGTGCAGCAAATAAAGAAAAAAAAAATCTGATAGATTTTATCTATATTCATGATAAATTAATGCTCCTGGTGCAATTTTACAGCTAAGAGGTTATTTACTTAAAAGGAATTTTATGTACAAGTAAAGGCCAGGCTTTTCATTTTTTTATTATTATTATTCTTATTTCAAGGATCGCAGTGAAATTGCTTTAGCCTTTCAGCAAATCTTCCAGGCTGGCAGTCTCTTCTTTTTACAAGGGCACTGGCAGGATGTAGGTTGGAGAACTAAAAACATTCAGCATAAAATCCTGGCTCAAATCTAGAGATGGCAGTCTGGAGGTTTAACAATTATGGTACAAAACTCTCAGGCTGCACATTTACAACTCAGAGTTGTCAGGTGGGTCTACGGTTGAGTGGGTGTGGTCAATGTGCATTCTATCAACAACGATCAATGTGTAAGATTTTGGGCGAACTGTAGATCAACTTCCCAAGTAGTTTGTACAAGGTTCAGATTTTCAGCTTATTCACAAAAGTTGTATTCAAAACAAGTATATGTTCTAATACAGGCTATAAATAATAAATCTGCCCTTTTGGATATGTATAAAATGTATAATTAACATTAAATATAGAAAGTTATCTAGAGAGCTGTGGACGGGCCCAATGGCGTAAGGGCAAGTACAGTACTTAGATTCGTTGCCCTGCATTGCTAAGCAGATGCAGAATTAGATTTAAACAAAGTAGTTTTCTGATAACAGTCAAATACAGTTTTAAAAATATTTACTTTTCCAAACTTGTTATATAAGCAGAATATTGTTCATAGTGTTTTTTCACTCATGAGGATACTTGTAAACAACCCTTTTGGGGCTCATGGTTTGTTTGGCTATCTATCAGTACTCCAGAAATCTCCATGGTGTATCATTTATGTCACTGATGGAAAAAAACAAGTGGCATATTTCTAAAATAAAAGCAAAGAAAATACTGCTAAAGGACTGCATTATATGTCAACTTCTAAGAATGTAAAGCTATGTATATATTAATGAGAAAATTGAGATTGTGAAATGTAATTCACTGTCACTGAATTAAAATATCTTTCGCATGTCACATTACATTAGTTTTAAACACATTTTAAGTCACCATTTTTGGCAGTTTAACAAACAACCTTTCTAAAAACTAAAAAGCACCGATGCAATTTCAGATGAATCTATGCAGTTTCAGGTAGGAAACTCTTAATACATGATTTTTTATTGACAGGAGAACACTCGCAACCATCATCAAGCAGACATAGGCATTAACTCCTATTCATGGCAAGCTTTAACAATACTATATTCAAGCCAGGTACATTTAAACTTGCCTCTCTTTGCAAGATTATAAATTCCTTATTTTCGTAATCCTACCTTTCAAACACTGCCAGGGTATTTAATACATGTATTTGAGAAAAGTCAAGAACAGCCAACTGCAACCACAAACAGTCAAAATGACTTCCGTGGCAGTTCTAGTGTTAACACTCTCTATAAATGTGTAATAAATGGTACTTGTAAACACAGCATCCGTTATCAAAGTGATCATGAAGGATTTTGCATGTAGCTATACAGTGTTAAGTTGCCCTTTTGAAGGTACTGTATAATGAATGCCATGTAATGTCTTATAAAATAATGTGTTACCAATGAAACAGCAGCTTGCTGAAGTTCAAACTGGGCTCCTGCCCTACCTACATTTTATAAGCTCACCTGGTATAGCTCAATATGTTTGCTCCCTTCTCATCCCCTTACTCTCCTCTCTCTAAAGCAGGATACTTCATGCCACTACTATACTATATTTCAGGCTCCCCAGAAAGCAAGTTTACACCAACCCTCATCTCTAAAAAGTCGCATATTCAAGGTCATCACTGCCATGTTAGGTACTGGCTGCTCTCCCTGCCACATTAGCCTCAGCTTCTCAGAGTCACAGCCTTCTTACAGTGCTTATTCATTTCGATCGATCTTCATTGCTCTTGCTGGGGACTGGGCCGTGCTCCTCTACCTGTCTCAGTACTGGTGCTAGCAGGCTTGTCAGCCCCTATGACTTCCTCTTCATTCACTCTCGATCTAAACACACTGCTGCTTTAATATTGGTAACCAGTTCATGTATGATATTCACTTTCTTGTCTACCTTGTGTTTGACATACACATATATGTGGAAGTTAAAGCAACAAAGAAAAGTAGAGAGAAAAAAAGACTTGACAGTAGAAATGATTAACACTTAGAAAAAAGGAAGGGAGCATGAAAAGTCAATGCTAATTACAGTAGGATGTGACAATGAAAAGCTCCTGGCTGCACAACTACAAAGGGGTCAAACCCTGTTAATCCGACAAGTAGATTAATGCAGTAAGAAAGGACACTGCTCACATATGCTTTCCTGTTTGAACAAGAGGTAGAGCAAAACAAGAATGAAATCAGGAATTACACTTGGGACATCAAAGCTAAAAAAAAAAATGTGATTGCTTTCTCATGAGAAGGCAGGCCTTACTTGCATTATAGTTGGTTTGCATTCCTAAGTGGTACTTTTGTTACCTGCATGGACAGAAGCGACCTTGTCCCTTGAAACCTGGTTGTCACTTTTGCCACATTCCCATCTGCACCATGAAACCAGTCTGGAAGCTAATTTCATCTTGTTCCATTGTCAGCATTTGTGTCAGCATTTGGCTGTTGCCAGTTCCATGTGCAGTCTACAATCCAAACTTCAACCGGACATTATATAAATACCGCCTGCGTGTTTCCTGCTTGTGTGTTATTGTTGTTTATAAATGAATTCACCTCCAATATTTCTCAGGCCATGTAATTTATTCACAGCATGTTCAGCCCAAGTTTAAACCTGCCTCTTGCATCCTTTGCATTACTTGGCTTCCACTATCAGGTCAAATCGGAGAGATCGAGTTCTAACATCCTGCAATCCTAACTGGCGGTGTCCAAACTGAAATCAATTTTACTCAATCTGCTGCTGATTTCAAATTGTAAACCCAGTAGCAGATAGAAATGTAGATTTTGTCACATTTGAAGTCAAACAGTTACAATGGAAATACAGGTGTCTATGGATGTCATACATGTTAAAACTAAGGGAGAAACATTTGAAGTGTAAACATGGTATTTCCCTTTTTTGTAAGTGGGTAATATCTTTCATGTAATACATACTACTTTAATATTATAAGCATCATGAGGTAATCTTATAAAATATATAAAATCTATTAGAACTGTGCTGCACCTTTAGCTTTTGCGGCACAAGTGTTTTGACCCTCTTCAATCAATTTTGGCATTAAAGCAATGGAGATTGGTTTGGGACATGAATTCATCAATGTGATTTTGTTAAAGGAAGCAGCTAATACAATATGCCTGCACATTTAACTTCTAAAGCATTATGATTAATGATATAGGTCTCATACATCCCTATATGAAAGATGAATTCATAACTATAAAGTTGTATTACAGTATATTTTCTTTTTTAAACAGTAACTTCAATTATCATAGTAATTGATTTTTTTTTTTTTTTACTACTTTATGGTGGTTTCAGTCATTCTTGATAGTTCTGCATTATTGGCTTTCAATATTGAGTTATCATTTCTCTCTAAATCTGCCTTTGAGCTTGCCTTGAGCTTGCTTTGAGCTTGTCTGGAGCATACAAGCTCAAAGTCAGATATAGAGAGCCAATACTAAACGAATGAATGGTGCAAAAGAACCCAAAACCAGTGTGAATAATTGCAAACACTATAACAAAGAAAGAGAATTAAAAAAAAAAAAAATCTGAATGACGTTTCAAGCAACTTACTCTTTAAGTAATATTTTCCAACATAAGTTTCTTCTCCAAAGTGTTTGCACTGTAACTACATATGCCCTCTGAGTAGATCCCTTAATTTGTATGGCCTTACTGGAGCTCTGTATATAGGTCTAGGAATAATAAATTGCATATGTGTCCATAAATAATACAGAGGAACCATTCAGACAGTTTTTTTTTTTCTTTCCATCCCCATACTGAATAGTATAGATACATTAAATAGCAAACTTTGAAAAACATTAAAAAATATATCCTGATGTAGGTATGGAAAATCTATAGAAAAAAAAACACACGGCAAAAATATTGTACTAATGACAGGTAAGACATCCTAAAGCCTTGGTCACTGCAACTTTTAAAGTTCTGAAAAAAAATTAGATATTAGGAACAGAAATTTGGTAACTCCCAGGGATTGGGGGACTGAGTGACTGATGAGAGAATGAATGTTTCCAGCCAACAGAAGAACATGCCACAATCAACAGATAACTACTTTTTAGAAGTATATACTTAGGAGACAATACTTCATAGAGCATATTTCCTTAGGGCAATCCAAGTAGAAAAGGGATATTTTTTTCTTAACATTTTAGTTACAACAGAACCCCTGTAGAACGATGCCAGTTACTGCTCCTCTGGGATTCGTTTTTGGCCTGGTCTGTGGAGGAATCCTCGGGATGCTGGAGGACATTGTTGGACTTGTGTGGTTATGGGCAGTGCTTGCTAAATGAATCCCTCTGGTTTGCTTTGTCTTAAGAGGTTGCTTTGGGTTTCAGTCCACATCTGGGGAGAGTTTAGGATCAAACGCCATGGTTGACTGGGCCGTGACGTAGGACATTAAGGGGTGGAGAATGGACAGATAAACAGAGCAAAGCGGGAGTTGGAGAGAGTGATGGTCTAGGCTAGTGGTTCCCAACACCGGTCCTGGGGACCCCCTGTGTCTGCTCATTTTCATTCCAACTGAGCTCTCAATTACTTAACTAGACCCTTAATTGCAGTGATCGTTTGCTTAATTAGACATTTTTAAATTGTTTTCAGCTCCTAAGTAGCTGCAGAGTTCAAGTGCATAGCTAACTTGAAATCTGCAACTGTTAAAGAGCTGAAAACAATTAAAAATGTCTAATTAAGCAAATGATCCCTGCAATTAAGGGTCTAGTTAAGTAACTGTGAGCTCTGGTCTAGTTAGCTCTGGTCTGGTTGTCAGTTGTGGGGCCAGTGTTCCATTGTCTTGAATTTTATCCCCTTGTTTAATGTTTTGCACTTATGGAGGTCCCCTTTACGAGGCAATAGTAATTACAAAGTAATTATTTTGTAACTATGTTGCAACTACCAAGTAACAGAATTATAAAAGTGTACATTTGCATGCTAATTTTGTTAAACTATACATTTATCATAGTTTACCACAGTTTACCATGTTATTGTATACGCCTTACCAATACCTATCTGAGCTTTACAATGCTTATTTTTGCTTTACCTTGCTTTCACAATGTTTTTGTTAAACTGTTTTTTTCTGAAATAAACAGTTATAAGAGTAGTCATGTAAGCAAGGGGCTTAAGTGCTGTAAAACATTATTTAAGAAACCTAACCAGACCGAGATCAGCTTAACTGTTATTACACAGTCTGTCAGAAACTTCAAAGTTTCTGACAGACTAAAACTTATTTTTTTTATTTTTCGCAAAAGAGTAACTGTCACTGCGCTGTTAGCTTAATTTGTAGTCTGTTCAAGTGAAGCTCAGGCCTGTACAGAGGCTGTTAGTACATTATTAATAGGTGTCATTATAAAAAAATAAATTTAAAATCTTTTTTTTTAAATATAATTGTCCTTATTTTGACTAGTCTGATGTAAAATTGGGCAGTGGACACTTTGAAACTGGTTTGCACAGGAGATTCTTTATCCTGAATAAAATTTACTTTTTTATTTTACACAATTTTGCAATGTATGTGCTTGCTCAACTGGGACATTCATTGTATTAAGGTAATTGTTAATTCAATGAGGTAATTCAATGAATACATTACATTGTTATAATTCTTTTTTTTTTTTTTTTGTTGTTTTTTTTTCAGTAACGCTAAACAAGGAATAATTTCTAGAATGTTTTCTTTAAAAAATGGCAGAAAAAATAAAGGTTATAATTGAATTCCATTGGGACAAATTACTTATTTATACTTCATAATCAGATCAAAAACTATTTAGGCAAAGAAAAGACCTCAATGAACAAAAAAACAAACAATTGTATTAAATGTGTGCATTCACTTTAAATCTGAGTTGGTTTTAAATGCTTACCACAAGGGTATTTACTCAAAAGCCAATTACCACTATAATAAACATTGCAAAATAAACGGAAGTACACCAGGGAGTGATCTTATCAAAACCTCGTCTATTCAGAGGATTCAAATGTTAATTGCAAGTGATTTGGTTCAAGGTAATATTGCCTTGATAATATTGTGTTTAATTTGTAAATTCCTACTGTCTTTTGCTATGTGATGCACTCACACCAGGCAATAAATAAATAAATAAATAAATAAATAAGCAACAACTTGAAGTTTTATTGTTACAAATGACTTGGTTGTATTTTACCCAAACAGCAAATGTGGTCTCACAGAATTGACAACAGAATTAACATGTATCAACTTTTTATGATGCTCTTCTTTGTACAGTCAGTTCTCAATAAGACAAACTCGGACAGAAATTTCTCCAGAACACATTTCTTTTAATCTTTGACTAAAACTAAGGTAGTTTTGGGGCCTGTACATCCCTAAGAATACACACCATGTTCTCAGTTGACAATCTACCAAAATCAAGAATCCTAAATTCAAAACACAAGGAAAGTTTAGTGCTCTTTACTTCAGAGAGATGTACTTACACATACAGTCATCCCTCGTTAATACAGACACTGTTAATGATTTCGGAACCAGAGTTCAGTTGGGGACATGACCTCAAAGGGTAACAAAGGTTGTCATTCTCTTTTCAGGAAACCAGGGTTATGGTAATAACCTAATGTTCCCTTTCAATTTGAATGACAACTATTACCAAATGGGAAAGCTGTACCAAGACCATCTGTAGTGATCACTTCCCTTCTGTGAGGGGATCTGAGAAAAGATCTGAGGCGCAGATTGCCGACGGAGCCACCACTCCAGTGTCTTCCGGCATTGTCTGGACACTCCCACCAGCCGGTACCGATCTCGGACCAGGTGCATCTTGAGCATGTTCACCCAGGCCTGAAGTGGGCGCATTCTCAGCAGCCCTAGTGGAAGGATTCTTGAGGCGGCTGCCATCAGCCCCAACAACCTTTGATATAATTTGACCTGTAGGAGAGCATCCTCTCTGAATAGAGAGAGTGTGGTCTCCAACGACCGAATCCTGTCTTCCGACAGTGAGGCAAGCATGCTCACAGAGTTCAGTTTGATCCCCAGGAACACTAGACTGAGACGGTACGAAGTTGATCTTCTGCTTATGTATTGAGAGCCCTAACTTCGCCACATGATCTATGACTTATTTTGTGTGCGCCTCTACGCAGGATCCGAATACTCCGCAGCCTGAGTGGAGCCAGTGCTGCATCCATGCACTTTAAAAATGTGCAGGGTGACATCGAGAGGCCAAACGAAGAATTTGTACGCGTTGCCTTGAAAGGCGAAGTGCAGATAGTTTCTGTGCACAGGACGGATTGGGACATGAAAATAGACGTCTTGCAGGTCGATCTATGTGAACCATAATTGGTCTGAAACTGCCGTCCCTTTTGGGCACCAGGAATTACCTGGAGTAAAAGCCGCTGAGGGCATTGCTTGGACTTACCAAGCGTACAGCATTTTTCCTTCAAAGATTGGTAATCTCCTGTTGAAGGAGTATCGCCCACGTTGGTTCGACGGTGGTGAGGAGCACACCCTTGTAGGGTGGTGAACCTATGCGGAATTGTAGACCATATCCGTTTCTCATAGTCAATAGCACCAAGGAGTCCTGGGTGCAGCCTTGCCATGGGTCGTTGCCATTGGTCAGTCCGGTTGTGGGGTGGTTTGGTGGCAGCCAGGGCCCCTCAGGGGCAGTCTCCCTTGGGCTTGGGGGGGGGGGGGGTCTTTCTTAGGCCCCGGCCTCAGCCTCCAGCCACCGAGTGGACCTATTCCAAGGTCGGTGCCGATGGTAGGCACTGTCGGGGCTGAGCTGTAGGCGGCGTGGAAGATGTTTACACCGGTGCCGATGTAAACGGAATGGGCTAGACGCTGTGTCTTTCAACCTCCATTCGGCAGGAAAAAACGCAGTCGATGCCAGGGAGTGCATCTGATCCAATTGCCGTGGTTGCTGAAGGCAAGCGCAGCCATGTTAGGAAAGACCAAGGATTGAAAGGGGGCACTAGCCTAAGCTGTTTTTTTTTTTTTTTTATGTCGCTGTGACCGAGTAAAACAGTTTAGAGGATGATGCTGCGAGCCTGCGAGGTCTCCTTACAGCAATACAACAGCTCTCACACGGTGTATCAACTACACAAAGCCTTGTGTAATGAGAGAGTAATGGCCGCTCGTTAAATCCCTGAAGAGGGGTCGAAACCAGCTCTAGCAAGAAAACTGACATGAGAGTTATAGCGAGAGCCAATTTACCGAGGCTCGAGAGCGTGATTACAGTGGATTTTATTTTTAATTTATTTGGAAACCCAATAAATCAGCAAAATTTGATACATAAATGCAGAAGCAATTTACGACCTGCCTCAGAGAGATGAGAGAGAAAATGGTGATGTGCTACTGTGAGGACGTCCCTCTTCAAAGGGACTTTCCCCTCACAGCAGGTCCCTGATAGGGCAGCTTTTGTATATTTGCTCAGAGATTGATAATCAGAGAGGCTCTTCCCATTCAGTAATGGTTGTCATTCAAATTGAAAGGGAACTGTCCGTTATACTGACAACAAAGACAGGACGAAAATAAACGGAAGAACAGATAATCACTAAAATTAAGAACATGATTAAAGAGGGCGTACATACTAAACTCATACTAAACTCATATGAGTTTCAACTAACTACGTTCGAATGGTGGGAAAAGGCAGAGAAGCTTTCAGAAATACTGATGGACTCCAGTGGTTCGAAATGCAACATGTGGACAACAGTAAAACATTCTGAAAAGTCTTTAATTGCTTTTTGCGAAGAAAAGAGAGATTTGCAGCCACGAATGTATACTGTAGAATATTTATTAGATGATTTATGTGTGCAGTGTATGTAACGAACGTGTCGATGCGGCACCTTCTTTGTTAAATGTGTACTAAATAGGCTATGGTGAAAAAGAAAATAGGCTGAAATCATTTAGTTTCAATTAAAAATAACCTTCTGTGTATTTAGGTATTGTACAGTAATGTGTGCAATGCAGCAGCTAGATTTATTTAGGGTTACCCGTAGCTTATAGGCTAAAGTAAAAAGAAAGTGCACTAGGTATTAACTTGATTTTACTAGTGCACTGTACAGCCAACTGTACATATTGCTATTTTTATTTTACATAACATAATGTGTACATAGAACGCAATGTTATTTCAACACAATGATATATACATTTAAAATATAATATATTGAGCACTATAAATGTGTATGTGCATTTTTTTTTCTTCTTCTTTTTAAACTGGATACCTTTTTATTTTGGACAGCCTGTTTTAACCTTTTCCCAACATCTTTCCCCATGTCTTGTTTAGTTTAGTCTAGGGGTGGATGGTCTTTCTAGAATCTAAACAAAAATAATAAAGATAAGCCTAGTGCATTCAGACAGCTTCAGTTGTCCCAGTTACCGTATTCCTTCAAATTTAAGACATCATCAAATTTAAGACACTGCCCAAATTACCCACCACAATTTGAGGAAAAAATAAAACAGCAAATAAAGGTGCATTTACAAAGATACAATCTCAATTACGCACTTAAAAAAATTACGTATGGAGGCAGTTTGCAGCCATCTGCTGTCACACAGAGCATTACAGTTACGCTCTGCTTCTTGTTTCCAGTCATGATTACACCTGCTCCCTTTGTCTGAACTGTGGTATTGCTTGGCATGTTGAAAAATACAGGGGTCTGATCAGCATTTCTGATCTGTCCAAGCTGGTACTGTTTGTTAGAACGGCACTTAATAACGAAATGCTGAAATTGTAAAAGCTTCTCTTTGAATTCCTCAGGAAGCTAGTGATGCTTCTTTGAAAATGGCTGCCTCTATGTCATGGATGATTGGAGATCAGACAGTTATGTTTTGTTCATCTTTTCTTGGCAGCCAGTCACGTTGCTGTTTGTGTATTCGGGTAGTCACATTTTTTATTGCCAATTTTAATACACACATCATTATACTCGAATTTAAGACGCAAAACATTTGTTAGAAGAAACATTGGTTTAAGAAGTGCATCTTAAATTTGAAGGAATACAGTATTTTCTTTTTAAGTGTTAATCAAGACATATGCAGAATATTATAGTGGAAAATAAGCTGAACGAGATTCCATGATATGTATAAAAAACACATTTGAATGCACACTGCTATCAGTAGACTTAACTATTGTGTTCAAGGTCAGCACCTTTGAAGCTAATATTACACCTTTGAAATGTAAACACCATTTTTAAAACACTTTATTTCTGAAACCATGGAAGTGCTAAAACAAGCATTAACTGCATTTATATGTATTTATCTGTTGCTGTTTCAACGTCATTAGAAAGGAATAGCTTTTCAATCATTAGGTGATTTATAGCTGCCGTAGGTTCTTTGTTGCGGGTGTTTATTTTGGAGTATTTCAGCACTCACCTGTTTAAGTTAATGTATTTATTCTGAGCCAGCAGGTTCTTCAATGAAATGTCATCAAAACTGCTAAAGACTCGGCTGCCTGATGTGACAATATTCTATTTATTTTTGCCCAGCTGCATACATGTATAATTGAGTAATTGCATTAAAAGAAAATGCAAGGTTTAAATTTCCGATTTATGTAACATCCAACTCATTTATTTTCCTGTTGTTTAACTGGATATATCTGCCCAAAAACCCCCAACAATTAACAGGTTTCTCAATGTTTCAATGAAGAACATGAGTTGTCGCAAAGCAAATCCTCTTGAGCGATTTATTATGATATTTTGTGTATTCCACAAAAATGAACAACAAAAATAAATACATACATACAAGCTGGAGGGACAATATTTAAAACCAATTGTAGTGATAAAATGTGTACTGACCTGTGACAGAAATATGAGTTCTGGTGATAAATCTTCCTCCCGACCTGTGAGGGGTCTTCCTCGAGTCACGCGTGTGGGTAGCCGCTGTTCAAGCATACAGAGAGACTGAGGTTGGTGTTGAAACGCCGGCACAGGCGCGCAGGATTTATTAACAACAAAAAGAAAGTGAAAGTAAAATAAAGGCGGTCATGTGACGTTACCAGCGATGGTAACGCACAGAGGACAGATACAGAAAACCGTACAAAAAGTGCAAAATAAAACACAATACCCCAAACTATAACTCAAAAGGTGCCGTGAAAACGGCAGGCCTTGCAGCAGCCCGCGGGTATCCCCACCCTGCCCCAGTACCCGGGCCGGGAGCTCCCGCCGACACCCCCCGACCAAATCCTAGACTACCCCTTCCCCCCAGTCCCTTCGCCCTTTCCGGGGCCAGTTGATGGGACGATCCAGCAGCCACACTCCTCCCGGGCAGTTTCGCAGGCGTTGGCTCCGCTGCCTGGTACTGCTCGGCAAGTTCGACCGCCCGGTCCAGCGTGTCTGGCGCCTGCCGCTGGACCCACAGCCGAGGTCCCGAGGCTAGACACTCCAGGAAGCGCTCCACCACGATCATTTCCACCACCCTGGCTTTGGTGTTTAGGTCAGGATTCAACCAACCCAGGGCGTAATCCTTCAGCCGGTGGGCGATGGCTCGTGGGTGTTCCCCGGCCGCAAACTGCTCCTCCCGGAATTTCTTCCGGTAGCCCTCCGGTGTGGCCCCCACACGGTTTAGGATGGCTGCCTTCAGCCGAGGGTAATCCAACATGTGCTCCGGGGACAGCGTCCTCGCAGCTGCTTGAGCTCCCCAGTGAGTTGGGGCAACACATAGCTAGCCCACTGGGCTTGGGGCCATCCGGCCGAGATCGCCATAGCCTCGAACACCTCCAAGTAGGCGTCCGGTCGATCCTCGGCCGTCATTTTGGTGGGTCTCTGGATGGAGTGGTCTGGAGCTGCGGGTCTAGCCGCCCCCTGCACTGCCGCGGTGAGCGTCTGGCGCAGGAGGTCCATCATTGCGGCAAACTGAGTCGCATCCATCGCTAGTCTGCTCCTTCTCTAGCTGCACTGCTTGGGGCAGTGCCAGTGAATCCCACTTCTGACACCACGTGTGGAAGGGGTGTGGGTAATTCACTGACAAGGAGACAGACAGGTGTATTTGGGAAACACCACACAGGTGCCCAGTTTTATTTTAGGCCGGCTCTTTTCCTTTCCCTGTAATTTTTCCCTCCGGTAGAGGGCACTGTTGACCGTGGGCTGCCTATCAACGATGATAGACAGCACCACGGAAATACCACAGCTGGTACACGACCTTCAAATGCACTCGCAGGTGCTCAAAGAAATAATAATGAAAACAGAAGGCGAAAAGAACAAGGGAAAATAAAACAGTAATAAAACTACAAATAAAAGGTGCTGCACTCGGCAGCGTTATCCCGGTCGCCGCTACCCGCACGACCCGGATCACCGTCCTACTCTCTCGGCTATCTCGCCTGCTCTTTCACAATACGCCGGGGTCTGCCCAAGGGTTCCCCGCTCTCTCTCTCTGTCTCGCTGATTCCCGGTCCTGAATCAAAGGGTCCGCACCCTTAGCGCGTCTAAGTGGGCAGACCTGAGGAAACAACAGAGCGTTACTTTATAGGACCGACAATCACCCAAGACCCGCCTCTCGGCCATTCAGAGAGGGGGAAAGTCCACACACACACTTTCCCACCTCCCCGTGTCACTGCCATGACTCACAGGCGGTTGTTGGGCGACTGCCGCCCTCTTCCTGCAGCCCGTGAACACGCCAGCAGAGTCAGCACAGATCTCTCCCTGTTACAGGGCGCTAAAGAACAAGAGGAGAAGTATCTGGAAGGGCTGGCCTGACAATTCGTTTCCAGGACCGGGAAGAGGGTCAGCCTGTAAAGAAGCGAGATTCTGTTGTAAGACTGTATTGACTTGAAAGGTAAACGAGGGGCAGCTGCAAGTAATAAGGCAGCTGCAACCGTTTACCTAGATATCATGCAGGATTACATACAGGGGCCAGGGTAACGCTGATCTTTTCCTTCGTTTGGGTTAAAACGCTTGGAGAGAGAAGGACTGAGAGAGGAGCTCTCAGAGTGGATTGTGTCCATGTAACTGTCTGTTTTTGTGTTCCCTATTAGACAGTTAAGCACACCTCAGGAGCTGTCGGCAGGGTCAGCACGATCCGGAGCACCACTACACTCCACACAAACCTGTGTATGCACTGAGCACCTGCACGTCTGCACACACCCAGGACTGGTGACCGCGTCTTGAGTTTTTGTTCGGGACTGTGCCCAGTTTTTGTTATCCCCGCGCTTTACACATTGTTGTGTCTAGCCAGGGATTTATAATTTAACGGTCACCAGACCTGGTAAGGATGTTGATGGTGCTGGGGCGCTAGTATATCCACATTTCAGTATTAAGGGGCAATTACTGTATAGGGTAAACCTAGCTGCGGGCACAGGACAGCCTGTAACACAATTGAGGTTCTCCAGTCTTGTCGCATAGAGATCATGAGAGTGGCGCATGATATCCCTTTTGTGGGGAACCTCAGAGTCGAGAAGACGAGGGAACAGATATTGGCTCGATTCTATTGGCTCGGTCTTCATACTGATGTGTCGAGATATGTAGCCACATGCCCAGACTGCCAGCGAGTAGCACCGGGTCGAGTGCGCCCCGCCCCTTTGGTCCCACTGCCCATTATTTCCACTCCTTTGGAACGCATTGCAATGGACATAATGGGCCCTTTGCTACCTTCTGACTCTGGGTATACGCATATATTAGTAGTGGTGGATTATGCAACGCGATACCTGAAGGCAGTTCCATTGAGGTCCACTAGTGCCACTGCAATAGCCACAAAGTTAGTGCAGATTATGGCGAGAGTAGGGATCCCCAAGGAGATTTTGACCGATCATGGAATCAATTTTTTGTCCAATACGTTACAGCAGGTGTACAAAATATTGAAAATACATCCCATCAGGACGTCCGTTTATCATCCACAATCGGAGGGTCTGGTGGAATGCTTTAATCAGACCCTAAAGTCGATGCTGAGGCGATTCGTAACACAAGAGCAAAAACATTGGGCACCGCTTTTTCCCTACCTCCTTTTTCCAGTGAGAGAGGTGCCACAGAGTTCAACAGGGTTCTCTCCCTTTGAGCTCCTGTACGGCCGGCAGCCTCTCGGCATTCTCGACCTGCTGAGAGAGGTGGGAGGAGCACAAAGGCTCATCCAAAAATGTAGTGAAGTATGTGCTCCTACCACGAGATCGCCTGGATTTGGTTGGTCGCTTGGCCCAAGAGACAGCAGCAGCATTAAAACAAAAATGCACGGATTCGAACCTTTCAACCAGGGGACAAGGTAATGCTGCTACTTCCCTCATCCGAATCAAAACTGTGTGCTAAATGGCAGGGGCTGAATGATATGATTCAGGCTATAGGAAAAGTAAATTATAAAATTAGACAGCCCGATCGCCGGAATGAACGTGAAATTTACCATGTTAATTTGTTAAAGACCTGGCAGGCAAGAGAGGTCTTATTTATAGCCCCAGGCAATATGGAGGATGATTTAGGCCCCTGTCCAGAGACCCCGAGCACAAAAATGATTTCTATGGGGGCACAATTGGTTCCGGATCAGCAAAGAGAGCTGCATAGCTTATTGTAGAGTTCAGAGATGTTTTTTCTGACGTGCCCGGCAGAAAAAACTTAGTTGAAGATGACATTATCTCTCCACCAGGTGTCACAGTGCGAGAGAGACCGTACTGGATCCCGGAAAGTCGACGAAGTGGCGTTCGCAAAGAGGTATGGGATATTCTCGAGCTTGGGGTGATTTAACCTTCCAGGAGCGAGTGGTGCAGTCCTATTGTCATACTGGCTAAGAAAGATGGCACCAACTGCTTCTGCATGGATTTCAGATAGGTGAACGCTATTGCTAAGTCAATACATATCCCATGCCTCGGGTCGACGAACTTTTAGACAGACTGGGAAAATCTGACGAAGGGATACTGGCAAATCCCTTTAACCCACAGCTCCAGAGAGAAAACTGTATTTTCAACACCAGAAGGGCTGTTCCACTTTAAAACCATGCCATTTGGGCTACATGGTGCGCCCGCTGCCTTTTAGAGACTGATGGACCAGGTTTTACGCCCACATCATGAATATGCAGCAGCGTATATTGATGATGTGGTGATTTACAGCTCCACCAACCGTTCTTCAGTCTCTAAGGGCAGCCCAGCTGACAGTTAACTTGAGGAAATGTGCGTTTGCCAAAACAGAGACTCAATATTTGGGATTTTTAATGTGGAATGGAAGGGCGAGACCTGTGGTCACCAAAATCCAGGTTTTGGTTGATGTAGCGATCCCCAAAGCCAAGACTCAGGTGAGGTCACTACTGGGCTTAGCCGGTTATTACCACCGCTTCATTCCCGAGTACGCCACAGTGGTTAACCTGTTAGTCGACCTCACCAAAAAGAGTTCTCCAAATTTAATTAAATGGTCAGCTGAGTGTCAGAGGGAGTTTGATATGATTAAGCGTACACTTTGTCAGGCCCCCACTCTTATCACACGGGATTTCACCAAGAGATTCATCCTCCACACCGACGCATCGGATGTAGGTTTGGGTGCAGTCTTGTCCCAAAAAGTAGCTGGAGTAGAACACCCGATATTGTACCTGAGCAAAAAAATGTTACCCCGGGAACGTAACTACTCCGTAGTCGAAAAAGAGTGTTTAGCCATTAAATGGGCTACTCACTCTTTACCATACTACCTGCTGGGACACTCATTTGATCTGGTCACAGACCACGCCCCACTCACGTGGTTAAGCACAATGAAGGACAGCAATGCCTGGATAACTCAGTGGTATCTGGCATTGTAGCCCTTCATGTACCATATGGTACACCGTGCAGGGAAAGACCACCAAAATGCGAATTATTTTTCCCGGGAGGGGGGAGTAATGGGAAAGGTAGATTTAGCCGAGTGTTCCTTCGGCTCCACTCTGAGTGGTGGGATATGTGACAGAAATATGAGTTCTGGTGATAAATCTTCCTCCCGACCTGTGAGGGCGCTAAAGAATGAGAGGAGAAGTATCTGGAAGGGCTGGCCTGACAGTTCGTTTCCAGGACCGGGAAGTGGGTCAGCCTGGAAAGAAACAAGACTTGTCGCAAATAACGTTGAATCAGCTAGGCTGGTCGGTAAAACATTGAATCTTTTTGTATGGAGAATCTCAGTAGCTAAGGCTCATGGTTTATCAACTGATTCAGATTCAGTTGTATTGAGTTTGCCCAATAATGATGATAAACAAACTACAAGTTATGTGCCTGCTGATATGAAAAACAGTAAGTTTTGGCCCCCTACTGTATTCTGGATGAATGGCATCCCTTCTAAAGTGTCTCCATGTGAGCAGAAAGAAGTGTATAGTAACAATGTGTACAGATCCAGAACTATTGTACATGGTGCAGAAGTAACCCTGACACATAAATTAAAACATAATCGTCTTGTTAATTGTGCATGTAATATGTGCCAAAACAAGTCATCAGTGACTGGGCTCAGACTTTGTCCGGCATGCAGTCATTTTGCTAAACACTGTAGAATCTTGTTTGAATGCAATGATTCTGTCGGTGTTTCTTTCTCTCATTTAAATGTAAACCCAAAAAGATATTAAGAGGATTGAATGCATGAGTTGTGAAAGGGTCACTTAGTAAAATGGGCGCATCTGGGAAAATTAGAATGTGAGGAAGGTGTCCCTACTAAGTGTGTACAAGTGTCTTGTAGGTACGAAGTCAAGGCCATGGTGACTCACACCTGTGATGCGAGACGATGGATTTAAGAGCCTATTATCGTGTTCACTGAGCCTGCCCGAGTCGAACCTGAGATCGAAGTGGAGTCTTGCTGGGAGTGAGCTGAAACCCCAGACATGGATTGGAGAATTTAAAATGAAATGTATTGATGCAATAATATGTGTTATAATCCTTTGTATGGTTTGTATAATCTTTAGTTTGAAAAATTGTGTAAGTGTGTAATCAAAAGTAACGAGTAAAGCTGTTTTAATTCTTAATTGTGAAACTTATGTATTTTCTTTATATAAAATCATGCAGTAGAAGCTGGTATAGTTTGATACAAGTGGTCAGTTTTTAGGCAGTTTCTTATCAAGATGGGTTTGATTCCCAAATGCAAGTTTCTGCAGCACCCTTTTTAGCCTAAGAAAATGTTGTTAAATGTTGAAATGAGGTTTAATATGCTTGCTTTTTACTATAAACTATTTGTGCGTGTAAGACCATATGCTTAACACTGTCTGTTATAATAATATACATGAAATTGTCTCTCACTAAGATAGGTTTACATTTAAAATAGTTAGTAATTGTGTGCCACAGGGAGTAAACTGTCTAGTTTGACTCTGAGTTAAAAGATGATGCAACATAAAGAGATGTTGTTTGAAATATAAAATAAGGAGCTTAAAAAGTAATTTTAAGAAAAAGAATAGAAGATGGGTTTTAAGAAAGTAAAAACTTTATAACTTGCTGTGAGCCTGTCTTGAAGTCGTGCCAGAAAGTGGAGGGATAGTTGGCATGAAGAGCGAAGTTCTCTTATCTAACAGTGTCAAGGTTAGAGTGTCTTCTCGCCATAGAAAAATTGGAAAAAACCTTGATTATCGCTGGAAATTGGAAAGCTAAGTGCACAACTAGAAAACTGGTTTTAGCTGGTTTTTGTGCAGCTGAAAAAAATAGGAGGTCGTCCGCAGTTCAGCTGAATTCGTGCTGTTAGGAAACTCATAGGACAGAGACATTACAATCTTACACTTAAATAAAAAACAAATAGATTATCCATGAAGAGATAGTCTATATTGGGAAAAACATAAGATGGAAGTTCCCTATAATATCTGTTAAGCACACGCCTGTAAAGAGAGAAGGAAAACTAATTTGAAGAATAGAATGGCATGAGGGAATATATTATTAGACATTAATACATATAATCAATATAATCATAACTAATAGTGTTGTATATATTTCAGACAACACTCATATATTCAAAATAATATTATTTTCTTTGTTTTACCTAGCTTTTTAGATAGAGGAGGGGTCGAGAAATGAGCGGGTGAGATCATGATTGGATGTGTAGACCAGGTGTTATATTTTTATTAATTGTTGGCACAAGGCTCTAAATTTTTAGGCTGTTGTGTGCCAAAGAGATAAGAACTGGACTTGATAAAGATTCTCCATGTATTCCTATGGAGACTAATCCTATAAAAACTCACACTTTTTGCAAAAGGCTACCACATTCAAGACCTTTGCTTGACAGGGTGAAGTGGTCCATCACTTGCAGATCTCCACCAGACTGATTCCTTTGTTCACGCTACTTTTCCTTATAATAGGAGGTAAGCATATTACTAACATTGTTATATCTTACATGTATTGGTTGCATTGCTATAAGGTTTTGAAACTATGTTTTGGTTTTAAGAGAGTGTTATATTGAATGAAACTGAAATATAGGAGTGGGTGCTTATAGACTGCATGTGTTGGAATTTGAAGGTCTGATCAACCTACCTTTTTCCAAATATTAAAAGCATTTTAATAAACCGAAGGAGCATTGCTCTGATTCGTAAAACTTAAAATGACTGAGTCTTGAGTGTCTTTCTTTTCGATTAAATAAAGGTTATATGGGCTTACTTACAGCTCGTCCACTGCTCGAACATAAACCACTAGGAGTTTATAACATCTCTGTCCTCCTAATGTCTCCCCTGAGTTAAGAGAGTGTGCAGAGTAAATAGAAAATAAATAAGACTGAATAAAAAGAGTACGTGAAAATCTGTGAAACGCAGCAGACGTGACATTTGGCGCCCAACGTGGGGCAAGCTCATGTAATGATTCATAATAATGACCATTAAAATAACTTTAATCTAGAAAACACTAGCGTGTACTAAATATAATCGATATAATAAGGCAGCTGCAATCATTTACCTAGATATCATGTAGGATTACATATAGGGGCCAGGGTAACGCTGATCTTTTCCTTCGTTTGGGTTAACGCTTGGAGAGAGAAGGACTGAGAGAGGAGCTCTCAGAGTGAATTGTGTTCGTGTTTTGTATTGTTTTGTCTGTCCGTGTAACTGTCTGTTTTTGTGTTCACTATTAGACAGTTAAGTACACCTCAGGAGCTGTCGGCAGGGTCAGCACAATCCGGAGCACCACTACACTCCACACAAACCTGTGTCTGCACTGAGCACCTGCACGTCTGCACGCACCCAGGACTGGTGACCGCGTCTTGTGTTTTTGTTCGGGACTGTGCCCAGTTTTCATTATCCCCGCACTTTACACATTATTGTGTATAGCCAGGGATTTATTATTTAACGGTCACCAGATCTGAATTATCAATTAAAGCACCTCGTTCACTGAAATACCGTCTGTTCATCACTCCTGCACCGCATCACTGCTACACCTGCTCCCCTTACCAACCACTTTGCCACACGACCCCAAACAGATTGCTTAGCAGAAATATAATATGCCAGGGTCGTTCTATGATATATAGTGATGATATATATGATATAAGTGGTTTGCTGCTATCTCTCTCATAAAAAATGCAGAAATAATTGTATATCATAACACACTGAAACATCTTTATTCAGTAATGGCATGAATACAAGACATTAATTACAGACATTAATTACTAGAGCACACTGACACTTTTTTTAACTTGCAGAAAAGGGAATTATTTGTTTCCAATCAAGGCTCTTAGTTAGGTTTGCATTATTGGGCTCCAGTGTGAAAATCTGGCCTTAGAATCATTGCCCAAAGCAGCAAACTTTGTACACAATATGTGTCCATAAAACATACACACAAATTCACAGGATGGACAAGCACTTTAAAACTTCAACAATAATGTGTTGAGAACAGACACAGCCCTTTCAGAGAAACAAACAAAGTTAGCATCTTTAGAATGTATGGGTAACAGATCAACAGGCTTCACAATGAAACAATGAGAGATAGAGTCCACTTGTTATAATGAGTTAAATGTCTAGTTCACACAGCATGCATTCAAACTCGTTATGGATGAACTGTTCCTGATTTCTTTTGTGAGCGCATTACAGCATTATATTAAATACAGATCTAACATCTTGCAATTACATTTGAACTTGCCTTCTTATATTTAGGGCTTCTGATTTTTCCGTTTTAACAGATAAAACCTGATAAAACACCCCCGATACAAATAAATAAATAAATAATTAAATCAGTGTATAGCCAATAAACACCAGACAAGCTGTGGAAATGGTTACTCAATTCATTTTGGACCAGCTCTTTCCCATTAAAAAAAAAATAATAAATACTACTACAAAAATACCTTTCCCAGTGCAGCTGAGAAATGTCCCTCCTTCCTGACTTATAACTATCATTGATTCGTTCTGAATACTTTAAACTCGCCCCAACTACTGAGTGGCAGCAAATTCTTACATTTCTACTGGAGACTTGCAAGATTTTATATGAGATTACACTCAGGAATGTCGGCTTGTTCCTGAGATTTAAAACTGTGTTATGAGGATTTAAAACAGAACTGCAAATTGTGGCGAAATGTAAAAAATTGTCTACACACAAAAAATCCCAGAAGAATGTGCCCGTGACTATGAGGATATAATGGTGGAAGAAGGTACAACTTAAATGTGCAAGTACTGTCAAGTTACTACTACACATAATTTTACAGAAAAAAAAAAAAAAAACACCCAAGCATTTTCGAAAGTAACTGAAAACAATAACTTCATACATTACACAAAAATCAAAGCCATGAAAAAAAAAGAAAAAGTTTTACATAAAACTCCAAAATAGCTAAAAATAAGCACCGAAAAATGTAATTAATAAAAACCAAAAAACAGAAGCTCTAATTATATTACAGTCCAATGTATAGCCACACATATACATACTGCATATACTGGTAAGTCTGTATCTACTGCAGCCTTGTCCAAGTACATTCTCATATTTAGCTCTACTATGTTATTAAAATGGAACCTTGTATCTTTAGTATAGTATGTACTGAACCGGCATGATTTTACAATAAACAGTTTTTTTTTTTTTTTAATTTCAGATCACCTCTATGGAAGTATATATTGAAATATTTGTTTTCCTAAATGAGTTGGAGCAAAAAATGACACGGATTCTGATCAATATCCTCGTGTTTCTCTAGCTATATCTACCCCCAGGTAGTGACATCTTGTGCTGAAGAATGTTTTTGTCAGGTTCCTCACAATTGGATAGTTCTCTAGATCCAGGTTGGATGCTGTAGGTAATGTCAGCACTTCCAGTCCAGGTTTTTATTCCAGCCATGTACATTATTAGTGTGACATACAGTCTGACAGATAGACAGGCACATATACCCTTAGATTCAGTTAGATACTCAGTAGTAAACTGAGTACTAAACAATGCCCTTAAAAAGTGTCATTATTGGAAAAACAGCTCTCGATAAAATAATCCAGTGCATTTGCTGTAAAGGAATTCATTGTTACATACTGTATAAAAACGTTTTTAATTGGTTGACCCTGAATTGACAAGTTGACAGATGCAAGATGACAACTATAAGAAGTACTTTCAGAATGTTATGTTTTTGACGTGGATAATAATAGTTTGACAATTAAATGTTATGAGAAACATACATATTATTTCATAGAAATAAAACTTCTAAAGAAAACAGTGTATTACACGCAGACAAATAGGTGGGGGGCAGCTGGTACTTCCAAGGGGCCTGGAGTGGATGATTATTTTTGTTTTACAGCTGAGAGAAAAAATTAATGCCAGCATTACTGCCAAGCGCCTACGGCGTGCAAAGAAGTTGTTGTCTGCAAGCTTTTACTTTAAAGGAATAACAGCAATGACAGTAAAGTAATCTTGCCTTGGGGGCGTGGTGAGGGGGTGATCGGGTGAGTGGGTGGGGGGGTGGTGCGGCTGAGACTTGAAAACTTGTACCAGACCCAAACATTTCTATGGGTGGCACTGCACACAACACACTATTTTTGCTGTTTTAATAATAGTAAACCCATTTATATAAACAACCTGTAAAGCTGACCTGACTTAAACAATTGAGGTGGGAGTCAACAAAACTGAAAAGGATTACATTTCCTTCGACGACTAAAATAAACATTTCAAGCTGACCAAGCACCATGTATGCCAGATTGAAAAGTAAATGACACCTCAACAGCTTTCTTTTTTTACATTACAGAAAATTAAATTTCCCTATAAGGGTTGGAAAGGGCAAAGTGAGTTTCCAATTATTCAATGTTCAACACAGAAAGAAACCTGGCAGCCAGAGAGCACTTAAAACCTAGCATGTGCCAGCTTTGCAGCTCCAGCTGTCTTATATTCATGTAATATTTGAAATTAAATGTACTGACAAACACCATAGATAAACTGAGACTGGAACACAGATGCCCAAATTAAATTTGGTTTACTGTTACAGAAAACCCTTTTAAATATAGACTTAGATATAATACTGCTAACACACACAGACTGAATGCCTTGGCTTTTCTTTTTTTTGAAGAAGAAAAAGAAGAAGAAGAATTAAATATAGGGTTAACAATCAAAACAATAGGTCAAACGTTCAAAACGTTTGTTCATTTAATTTTAATTTACTTTAGTATTTCTAAAGTAATACATAACACATAACGTGGGTACATATTTGTAACCTTGGTGTGTTGTTAGGAGGGCATGAGTGAGGGGTCCTCTTCCCCTGTTTCCTAACTACCAATAGCATCTGCCAAACCCCTATTTAAACCCCAAGTTATATGCCTGCTCTCTTTCTTGTGTCTTTTTGTTTTCTACCATCCTCCCCACTAAGCTTTCCTCCTCTGCAGCTGCCACTCCACCCCTGCAATGGTGTCCCTCTGGGGGTGAGTGAAGCTCACTTCCCAACCTTGGCTTCGTCCTCCTCCAGGAAAGTTCTAAGCACGACAAGGGGGACCCCCAGCCAAATCTATCTAACTCTGCTGTCTTCCCATTTTCGCACCTCTAGGTTCCAGGTGGTGGGAAGTATCGGTTGCTTCCCAACCTTGTAGTCCGATCAGTTTGGTCTCACCTCCGTGAAGGCAGTTCTCTGCGAGTCAAGGGGAATATTCTTACTTATCTCTAAGTCAGAAAGCACATCTTTCCTATTATCAATTCCCAAGGTTTCTTCCACAGCCCTCGCTCGTGTCCAGTGAAATGCTATTCTAGAAAAAGCACTAATTCAGACACACGCTTGTGCAAAACAGGCAAGTATAAACTCAGCAGAAGGGG